>NW_010336843.1:194580-210137 GCF_000700745.2 Antrostomus carolinensis | reverse complement strand
GCTTTGCACTGCACAAGGCAAAATGATGTGGCACGTTTTCACCTCTTTAAATTGCTGTCGCTGATGAGGCTTTTCACCCTTTTTACATCAGGGAAAACCTGTGGTGTAACCACTTCTTGAGGGGCTTGACAGCCAGAGGGTCACCCCAGCGACAGTAGTGGCTGTGATGCTGACATTTGGGTGGTGGTCAGCTCAGGAGTGTGCAGAACATGGCAGAGCATCGTGGGCACCTCGGCTGGGGCACCTGCTCACCCGTGAGCCATGGACCAGGGGGATGTTCAGCTGACAAACAGTCACCTTCCAGCCCTTGGGTGCCGAGTGCTCTGTAAGTGCTGCTGGAAGGCCCAGGAGCTCCCTCAAAAGGAAACAAAAGAAAGAAGAAAAGAGGAGAAGAAGAAAGGAGGACGAGGAGAAGAAGAAAGGAGGAGGAGGAGAAGAGGAAGAAAGGAGGAGGAGGAGAAGAGGAAGAAAGGAGGAGGAGGAGAAGAAAGGAGGAGGAGGAGGAGGAGAAGAGGAAGAAAGGAGGAGGAGGAGGAGGAGAAGAGGAAGAAAGGAGGAGGAAAAAAGGGAAAATGAGAAAAGAAAAAATAAAAAAGGTTTTACTTACACCTTTAAATTCCTTTAAATGCAAAATTTAATTTTGCAACAGGCAATCTGTTGCAGCTACTCCCTGTTGCAAAGTACCACGGCTCGACACCACAAAATACAGTCCAAAATGCTCCTGGAGACCTTTGGGGATGCCCCAAGCGCTGCCTCCCTGCCAGGTCCCACAGCATCCTCCTCCCGCAGTACAACACTGCCCTCTCACGGCTCCTCTCCTGCCCAAATGCAACTTTTAGGGGGGCACACAGGTAACCCCAGCCTAAAACCCTGGGGTTATAGCCCCCGAGAGCTCCAGCATCGCTGGGGGATCCGGCCCCCCACATCCCCCACCCACTTCCCAGGCTGCAGGTGGGATGGGTGGGTTTGATTCCTGCTCCACAGCTGCTCTTCACCGACACAGGGGGAGATGAAACCAAAGGGAGAGCTGAGCCATGACGCCTGGGGCAGTGCAACACCCGACTTCCACGCTGCGCTGAGTGATGCTGCCTTCGCCCCTGGCTTACACCCACGCAAAAAGCACAGAATGGTGGGGGCTGGAAGGGACCTCTGAAGATCACCTAGTCCAACCCCCCTGCCAGAGCAGGAACACCTACAGTAGATCACACAGGAACGCATCCAGGGGGGTTTTGAACATCTCCAGAGAAGGAGAAGCCACAACCTCTCTGGGCAGCCTGTCCCAGTGCTCTGGCACCCTCACAGTAAAGAATTTCTTCCTTATGTTTAGGATGAACTTCCTGTGTTCCAGTTTGTGACCACTGCCCCTTATCCTGTCACTGGACACCACTGAGAAGAGTCTGGCCCCATCCTCCTGACACCTGCTCTTTAGATATTTATAAGCATTGATGAAACCCGTAAATAAACACAGAAGTGCACATCACCACAACGACTGCTGCCAACAGGCGTTCTCCTTGCTTTGACCTTGCCATGCAAAATCAAAAGAAACAATTTTCCTTCTTAACAGGGACAAACTTCCCTTGGTAACACCAAGTCAGAGCTAAGCACGGGGAAAGGAGATGTTTGCCCAGAGCAGGTGTTCTCAACAGGTGACAACGCAGCAGGATTTGCTGCTGTGGATGCCTGTGAAAGCCCAGCTGGGTGTTGTCCCAGGTCACCGAGGGATGGCTTGGGGTGTGTGGGCCACAAACACAGCTGGATGGAGGGTAAAAAAAAAAAGAAAAAAAAAAATAAAAAAAATTTAAAAATCCCTGCTTCTTCACCCTGGCACCAAGAAGGGGTAAGAGGCTCCCATGGCATTGTCGATCCTTTTCCCCACACTGACCACAGGGTCCAAACCCCTCTTTGGCTGTGCAGTGGAAGGCTGGGACATTGCTCTTTTGCCCAGTCTCATTCCTGCCAGCTTGTGCACATTACTTTGGCTCACATATAATGATGGATTTTCAGCTTACACATGCTGGAAACCAAAGGCTTTCATCCCCAGCAGGTAGCTGTGTCCCCTGAGCTCCAGTCCTGCAGCTCTCCCCTGTGTAAGCAATTCCTGGATTCACTTTTCAAGCAAACAACTCCCTGGGCACCTCAGGCACTTTAAAAAAAAAATCAACACAAAAAAACCAAACAACAAAGGTGCAAGCTGCTATTAAATACTGTCCATCCCCATTGCACAGCTCAGACTCCTGAGCAGGAAACAAAAAAGGTGGGTACAAATGTGAGCTGGACTTAGGTGCTGCCAGCCGAACAGTAAGCACAATGCTTCCATCTATTCACTTCAGTTTACCTGATCTGCAAGACCTACCCAAAAAGTTTGAGCCTCAAGTTTTACCTTCTGGTTGCAGACTTGTGGCCTCCAACTCTACACGTTTCATTTTCTCCTTCAGCAACCTCCTGCTCATCAGATGCCATTGCTGTCTTTTCTCCACAGCGGCCCAACTGAATGGTGCTTAAACCACAATCTCAATGGAGCATCACCAAGGACCAAGGCTTGCCAGAGCAGGAAAAATAACTGGCAGGGTTTTGCCGAGAGACCAGGCTCTCCCAGCCTTATTCCTGATAAGAAAATAAATGGCAAGAGAAGAATTCAAAAGGTGTATCTGCACAGGTCAGAGTCTTGTTCAATATTAGCTGCCACGCAGTACTGTGCATCGTGCTGGCAATGGCAAGTAAATAGATTATGGACTAAACTATGTACAATAAATAGTCCATTACTGAATACGTACTTCACAAATCACTCACCAACATTAGCTAATGACATAGTCTGAAGCCAAGAGGCTTGAAACTATTTTCCAGAGGCAACCTATCTTGATCTCTGCTGGCTGCAGAGGCTTCCCGCTCTGGTGTCTCCCAATCAAACCTATTTTGCAGGTGCAATTATTCAGTGGCTGGGGTTACCCCAGTGCTCTGAAGGATGAAAGTAAGGTAATTGACTGTGTTTATCTTTATATTTCTTTTGCAGTGCTCTCGGATTGTAAATACAAGATAAAGCATTGTCACAGGAGGCCAATATTTAACAAGGTATCAGATGAAGGGAGATCTTATATGCATGGGGATGTTACACTGAGAGCAGGACTGTTGGGGAGCCCCAGGTAAGATGCCAGCATCATGCAGATCAAGGTTAATAATAGGTGATTTCATCACTTCTACTAACATGTGCCATATCCCTGGCTGCCCCCGGCACAGCAGGGTTTTCCCTTCTCCTGGGGGCTGGAAACAAGCCAGCCCTCCTCCTCCTCTTTACTCTATCCTTCCCCCCAGGGTCTGATCCAGAGCCCACAGGTTGTGCTAACAGAGGACTCGCAGTCCGGTGGGAATATGGGCACTACCTGCAGGCTGGGATGAGCCTGTGCATCCTTCCTGCAGGGCTTCAGAGGATTTGTTTTCAGGCACCAGATTCCCTTTTGTCATCCAGAAGGGAAGTCTGAAGAGCAGCATCCCAAGGGATGTTTTCTCTCCTGGCCCCTGGTGACACGCAGGCACTGCAAGCCCCCTCCAACGAGCCCCCCTCGTTAGTCATACTGCCCCAGAGCTTCCCTCAGGCTGAATTTAGCTGCCTGCCCTGCTGCTTACCTTTGGTGTTTGACATCACCCTCTGCCTCCTGCACAAACACAGCCAGGCAAGCTTTCTGATGTCTCATGGCTCTCAGACGAATTACACTGTGATGAGGGGCCGCATCCCCACCAGGTGGTTTGGGACACAATGCCGGCACTGAGCTCCACAAGGATCAGCAGAACAGATGTCAGCACAGAGCCAAAAGGCCAGAGTAGACATCCAGAGTCTTTATAGGGTCAGAAAAAAAAGTCTACACATGCAATATCTGCATCCATCATATGTCACTCTATGGAGACTTGAATCAGACCTAAAGAAAAAAAAAAAAAAATTGCTAGTTTTAGAGAAACCTCCAGGTCTCCAAAACAGCTTCAGGTCAGGAAAGGAGGTTTTTGCAAACCATAAGATTTTCTGGCAAAGGTCTCAACCCAGTCCCGTCTGGGGTGCCTCACCCAACACTGGGAGCGAGGGCACCCGTCCCATGGCACAGGGAAGTGGTCTGGGGTAGATGGCAATGCTGAACTCTCCACTGGCAGGGACATCCATCCGCCACACCCCTGGGAGATTTCCTGCAGGGAAAGGAAGGTTTGGAAATGCTTTAGAAGTACAAAAGGGATTACAGCAACTCATCTCTGCATTTAACGTAAGTAACTCTTCAACTTTTACTCATTGCCTACTCTTTGTAAAATTCTTGGCATTCCCAGTGACTGTTTTTTCCTAGAGCTCCATTCAAATCCCAGAAAAAGCTCAGACACATTTCTAAACCGAGAGATACCAGACCACACTGTCACATTGAAACCAATAAAGTGCTATGCTCCAAGGTTTCCTCAGCAGCTTCACCCCTGGCAGACAAATCTCAAGTCTTCAGCTAACCCAGAAAAAGGTCAGCCAAGCCATCAAACATTTCAAAGCACAATTAAGACCCCAAATGAGAGAAGTTAAAGTTTAATGCTGAAACTTCACTGCCAATTGATGCTCAGCAATTACAAGGGTCACTTGAAATACGATCAGCAGAACCATGGCTTGTGTCAGAAACCTGTCTCTGCTGATGTGCATTAGGAAATTTTTTGGCAAGGCAGGCAACCTTGTTATAGTAATATGACTGCTGCTACTATAAAAAAATAAAATAAGAAAAAGCAATTCAGGCTGTAGCTAACAGTTAAGAGACAGAAGCTGCTTTGGGTCCGAAGAATTTGAAGCTGATGTGCTTTCATGCCCTTAAAACAATTCAGCTCCCATACAGATGTGGTTATCCAAAAGTTGTCAGAAATTAACTCCCCATCCCAGGACTACAGGTTTTAAGGATAAATCAAAGACCCAAGGGAGGGGGGAAAAAAAAAGTCCACAAAATAGTCTGATTCAAAAATATCAGGTAATTTCTTTCTAGTAAAGCTGAAAATTTATACATTCAATTCTATTTCCCTACCTTGTGAATTCTTCAGGGCAATGTCCTATGCTTAAGGTTAAAATAAAAAGAAGCACAAAGTCCAAACTAAATTAAAGAAAGTTCCAGTGGAGCATTTCAATATCAAAATGAACAGGGAGCAAATAAAGATTTTGTGTTTGACATTCTTCTGTCCACTGCTGATTACATCAGACATATTCCTGCATTGTGTTTTATTTGAACAAATCCCATCTTTTCCAACAGCAACATGTTCTATGAGAAATTCTCTTCACCACCATCCTACCCATGCAGGCTAGACTTTATTTCAGAGGAAGGACACTGAAACCCTGGGGTGCTGCTATGAATTTCATACCAGTGAAGTTATTACCAGCAAAAAAAGATGGGAAGAAATGGATCTAATATCCATCATCTTTCCTACCAAGTTACCACAGCAAGGATTGTCTTCCATTTAAAAAAGCACATATTTGCCAGGATCAACCAAGGAAGATATTTTGGGATTAAACAAGATGTCCAGGCTTGCTCCAACTCTAGCTCTGTTTTCCCTAAGTCTCTGAAGTTGAGGAAGTCAAATAAGGAGTTGCATTTCTCACATATCCTTTAAACCACGGACCATCAGTCTGATAACTGAAGGACAAACCCAACTTCAGGCTTTCCATCTCCTGTGGAAATGGCTTAAAGAAAATCACCAGCAACCATGCAAAAACACCCACTAAAGGAACCCACAGTGAAGCTAAAAGCAAATCTGAGATTTACTCGTTTCTGTTGATGGAAAATGGGTAAAACATTGTTGAAGACAATTGAGTTTGGCTCCTTCTTGGGCAAGCTGAAAAACTGGCTGATATATTACAAGTTCTCACATATATATTTAAAAAAAATAAATGATTCTCAGCTCAAATGCCACCTTGACACATTAGCTATCTACTTTCATTATATTCATTTTCGGTGTAGGTTACAAATGTATAATCTAAGTCATAACACAAAGGTTTCTCTGTGGTAGTAAGAGGTGACATTATAAGGCATTACACTGCAGTTCTTAACGCCAGTGGCATAATTTTGCATCAAGGGTTACAACAAAATTTTTGATAGAGAAAGATGTTATGGGAAGCAATTACTCTCCCCCCTACTAGCTATTAAACTTTAATAACTCAGATATGATTTCAGGCTTCCTAAAAGACAGGCTAGGACAGAAAGTTTCTGTAATTCCTATATTTTACTGGCCAAAATAAAAGTATCTAGAACACATTCACTATTTCATTTAGACAACAAAAGATGCAAAATAAATACAAAATGGGATATTCATGGCAGACCAAAAGAAATTCTTGCTCCTGAGCTTTGATCTCAGATACCAAATCTCATCTGCAGGGCAGCCTGTCTGTCAGCTAATCCCATAAATACAGTTATTTAAACTAGAAACTGCAAATGACATATAACGGCAAAAAAAGGAAGATAAATCTAGGATATACTTAACGGATTATACAAAAAAAAGTGAGAAATGCCCTATAATTATTCCAGACAGTTGAGCTGGTTTCCTAGCTGATTTTAAAGACTAAGGTACCTCCCCTGGAGAAATAAGTATAGCTAACTATCAGTATATAGACTTATTTTAATAGCCCACCCAGTGTGGCTCCCAGCCTTTCTGCTTTGGTCAGCTCATCAGCACGGTGTAGCACAAGCAAGGCAAGGGACTTCTGTAATGTTGCATCTGGAAAGTCCAAAAAACCTTTTTTAGGAAAGCACCCACACAAAAGCAATTTGGCTTCATTTATTATCATACCTGGAAACACCAGAATTGCCTGTAGAAATAAGGTGTGAGTTCATATTCGCCCTGCTAATTTCTGCACATGAAAATACCTGACAAATATTTTCTGTTTCTTTGGGGTTTTTTCCTTTGTTTCTAAAGACATATCAGTTGGTACATTATCAGCCTGAATGTGAATTTCAAATGTTTTTGGGTTTTTTAATAATCTGAGCTCTTGCAGGGACAGAGAACTTGTGTTTTTATGAGGTGCAGCCACTAAAATCTGACCTACAAGGGGGCGGGGTGGGGGGGGAAGCACATTGCAAAGCCTGCTCATTTTTGCTCTTCCTTGGTGGACACAGCTGTGCCTGTCTGCATTATTCATCTTGCAGAATGCCTAAAAATAAAAATAAAAAATAAATAGTAATCTTATTAAGCATAAAAAAAAACAACCAAAAAACAACCGAGGAAGGGGGTAAGGGCATGGGGGGGCAGTGGTACCAAAGCAAACCAGAGCTTTCTTCTGCCATTTTCACATTGACCTTCAAATTACTATTTAAAAAAAAATTAAATTCTTAAATGTCAGTTAAAACTCAGTAGGCAGCCCTGGTTTAAGAAGGTGTCTGTGCACAGGCTGCCAGAAAAGCCCACAGTGCCTGAGCCTTGGAGGAGTTAAAAATTAACTCTATCCTAGCAAAACCAGGACAGTATTAAATGTGCTGCTGGTTACTGGAGGTTACTGGAGGGGAAGAGGGTGGGGAGGAGGAAGTGGCTCTCGAGGAAAAGGCAAGCTTCTACCCTCTGCAAAGTGAGCACCAGATACCTGCCTGGGAGCTCCCTCTCACTATTAATTGTCTCAACAGGACTCACTTATTCAGAACAATAAAACAATATCTACAGCAAACTGCCTCCGGATCAGGCCCTGCTTATTTGCACCTCCAAACACCAGTGTTGTTATATTGCCATCTCCCCGAGGACTGACCACTGGTAAACTGAGACCAGCATCACAACGTTCCTACAGCTGGGGTGGCAATAATGAAGAAATAGCTGCTCTGATTGTGTGTTCAAGACACATTTTTAATCAATGGGGTGCCATTGTGGGAGAAGCACCTGCTAGCCCCATTGTACTCTTGGTTTCCAAAAGGCCTCTTATTTTCCTAGCTGCTTGAGCCAAGTTAGTAACATACCAGAGGCACAACAAAGCAGGTTTGTTCTCTTTTTTGCATTCACATGGGAAGAGAGCTAAGCCTTTCCTCTTGGCTGGTGTGTTCAGCTGTGGGCAAGACGGCCGGGAGAGCTGGTTGGCGAGACCAGACCAGCTTTAAGTCCCGTGTTGATCAACTGGCATATAGGAATAAGGCTGCAAAATGAGAGAAAGATTGTCTTTCTCCTGGGCATCAGCTATTTCTAGTTGGGGTTGACTCAAACCAGTTTCAGTTTTTGAGCCAACACAATGCACCAACCCAGATTTATTTACTGAAGTCCAAGACTGCATGTCCTTACAGGCACGCTGCCTTACGTTGCACCCAAACCACCACACTGTGAGGCATCAACAAACACTGGGCTGAAATGGAAGCGAGACATCTGGGTGGCTTTTAAAAACAAAACAAAACAAAAACAAAAATTGAAGCAAGAAACAAGTAGAACATTATCAGTTGCTGTTGCTCAAAAAAATTCAAGTTTTCCCAGTATTTTGTTTACCATTGCAGTGGCAGACATCAGGTTGGTAACAGCAAGGACTTGCCCAAGGTGTTGGGTGAAGGGTACTGCTGACCCCTCAATGGCACTCCCTGAGCAAGGGGAGGGTTTTCCAGCTCTCAGACCTAGCCCTCGATGGCCATTCTCTAGATGACAGCCATTCTTTGGTTAACAGCTTTACCTCTGCAGGTCTGATGAGCAATCTGACCCTGCAACTGCCTTTCAATTCGGATCAGTAAGGAAGGCACCCAGACTCATGGAAAAAAAAAAACCCAAAAAACCAACCAACCAACCAAAAAACCCTCTGTTTTTTTTCCTTTGCATCCTTTACATTTAAGCACTATATTTTAACAAACAAAATTTCAAAGGTAATATATTTTCAAAACAGTAAGAGACAAAGTGTAGGTTTGGTTTTCTTGTTTGACTGCCCTCACTCCAGCATCCTGGTCCAACTAGCTCCCAGTAGACAGAGACCTTCATCTCCCACCCCATCTCACCAGCCACATATTGTGATATCAAGTGCACAAACAAAGAGCTTCCTTTTACTGAGCCAGAGCTAAACCACAACATTAATATAATATCCATCATATACTCCCGACCATAATATTATTGAACAGTCAACATCCAGCACAGAAGACACAAGACTGGAGTCTCAGAGGATGGTTAGATGCTTTGTTTTTTTTTCGGCACTAGATGTCAGTGTTTTACCTACTCTTACAGAAATGTCCAGTCGTGGTGAATGAAGAGTTACCAATAAATAAATAAAAGCATAAAGCATCTTCGGTACCGAGGCCCTATCGAAACCTCTCCTTCTCTCAGGTAGTCAAAAGGTTTCCAAAAGAAAGTCTTACTTTCCCTGCTCCCTCTTTTGCTCATGTGCAGAAATAACAGTTTAAAGAGGAACAGAGTCAAACAGATGCATGACACCAAAAGTACCTGCCAATAATACCCAGAGTTACAAATATGCCTGTGTTTGCTAATAGCTGCTTGACAGACCTAGCCAAGAATCTTTAATATCACGAAAGAAACATACCTGTTTCTTTGAAACCTTTTTTCTACATTGTATTATATTCATCAAGGTTTTGACATGGAAAAATAAATTAGATAATTTAACTATATGAAAAAGTTTCATAATTTTGTTGGAAGCAATTTTACTATGTTTTTATGTTCAGATAAGAAAACGAGTTCAAAGAGATTGACCACAGTAACTGAAACTGGTATCTTCAACATTTGGTCCAAGAAAATAGGACATCCACCATTCATTTAGATTTGAATTAGAAAACCAAAAAAATTCTCAAATAAAGTGATTAAAAAAATTTAACCTAGGTATATTGTAGCTCATCCTCATCTCAATATAATATTAGGAATACATTACATTGTTTAAAATACAATCCTATATCCCTTCTCCTTATACACTCATGGTCTGTCTGTGCAA
The DNA here is from genome assembly GCF_000700745.2 of Antrostomus carolinensis. NCBI lineage: Eukaryota > Metazoa > Chordata > Aves > Caprimulgiformes > Caprimulgidae > Antrostomus > Antrostomus carolinensis. The sequence continues at coordinate 200,260 of NW_010336843.1, read as the reverse complement.
CCTGCTTTTAAAGGAACTTGAATTTTAAAACTTTCAAGGGAAGTAGGGGAGGAAAACAGCTCATGAAGAAGCCTTCTGCTTCTGTCCTAACACAAAGGGAAATAATCCAGCATTACCAAACTTGCACTGTTAACTCAAAAACTAATGACCCCTTATACTTTTGAATGAATATAGCAATATACCTGCTAACCTGCCTCTCACATACTCGGGGGCATGTTCCACCCTCGCTTGGCTGAGGTGTTGGCTAAGATTTATAGCTGATGCAGACAGGAGAGGGACTCCATTAACCCTGCCACCCGCCTGCCTAGAGCTATGGCCTCAGCCTCTGTACAAAACCTGGTGAACAACAACTTGTCTTTAGTTTCCTGGAAGTTTAGGTAGGATTTTGAAGCTGATGTGGGCTTCTGTTCACAGATAAAGCAGTAGTCTGCACAACTGAGCCATACAGAGCTGGGATGGGATCTACCAAGACCTTTACCCATATGGCGAGGACCCCAGGGGGACTTTCATGGCCGTGTGCTTTCTGCTAAGCGTGTTGGTGTTAGCCAGCATCAGAGATAGGACCCACAGGGTCCCAAAAGTGGGATGGCTGCATATATTTGGATTATGTTTTTAAAGTCTAAAGTTGAAAAATCTTATTCAAATGAAGCTGTTGGCTACTGATGCCCACTCACTGTGAGATTACTACTCCATTACAGTTTCCTTGTAGACCATCCCGTGCATGGTTGCCATATACCAGTTAAAATTACGTCCTCCTGAAATAAAATTTTTCAGCCCTTGAAGGGGAGCATTTCTGAAACAAAGGTTGTAGCAAATTGCCATGCAGACTATTGGCTCAACTGAGACTGGACTTCAGCACAAACACAGTTTAAATCAACCCATGCAACCTTCCGAGACACCAATAACTGCAGGAATTAGCAGATCTCCTTGCCTTCCAGGTGGTCCTGTCTCTGATCTATCATCTTTCTGTTCCTCTACCCAAATCCTTTTTGTTCCCACTCTTCCCCCAACACAGGGATGAAGGAGACCAACTTCTCGATTCCCTCTTTGACCATCAGAAGTGCTCCACGCTGGACAACAGATTGTTGTTTGCTGTTCAGAGTACTCATATGTTAGAAAAAATTAAGCAGTTATGACTAGCAAACAAAAAAATACTGAAAGAGATGAACATCACCTGCAAATTTTAAAGGTAGGTTTACTGTTATCTTTTGTCCATCAGTCTGTGTATGCTCCATCTCACTATGCATGTGTTGACTGAATGAGAAATTGTGTCTCATCAAGGAAGTATGACAAAATAAGTAAATTCCCTTTTTTTTTTCCAGGCTACCTATGTATTAAGCTCAATATGGAATTTCAAGTATATGGTGCAAGTTGTACTCAATGGCAGCCTAGGGGCCTTGGGGGGAAGGCAGGAGAGCACCTTTGCTGCAGGAAGATCAATGTTAATCTTGTTATGTCACTATTCATAAACAAAGTGTTACAAAGGTCATCTAGATTCCAAGCAAGTATGGAAAAATCATAAAACTTCACTGAAAGGACAGGCATATGCTCATATTTGAAATTAAATCTAAGGCTAAGCTGCCCTCTAGAAGAATATATCAAGGACCTTTGCACTTCAGAGGTAGTTGATAATGATACAGCCAAATACAATGCTACATTTATGGCTTATTTTTAGAAAAAGCCTGGCCAAAAGGAAAAAAAAAAAAGTTAAAAAATCCAATTTTGGGGACTACTTCCTGAAGAGTATGGAAAAAAAACAAAACGAAACTATCGGTGACTACCTAATGATCCATCCCATCTCAAATGTTGAAAATTCATTAGTATTCCTCCAGTTTCATTAATCTGGGCCTTGGATCAGTGTGGTACAAGTAAGTCAAAGCAAATCTAATTGTTCCAGGCTATATTATATCCCAACACATGCTGAGGAAGATTGGCATCCGTTACTCACACTTAGCAGAGAGTGTTTTCAGGAAGGAAGAGGTATGCCAGGTAGACCCAGGACCAGCAAGGTAAGGTGTAAGCAAGGAGACAGTAATTGCTTCCCTTTTTAGCATGGAGCACGGCTTTTGGTTTAAAAAGCTTTTGACACAATGAAGTGGTTTCTCCAAAGAAATAGATGAAAAGCATGCTGGATCCTGGCTTTTGGTGCCCGATGCTCCTGCTGTCACAGCGAGTGACCAGAGATCTCTCCTGGTCACCTTTTGTTCTGCTGCCTTAACAATAGCTCGAAGGGTCCCTATTAATATAGGTTTGAAGGGAAGAGAATATAAATTGGCATTTCAACTGTTGTATTGGCTGGAAGCAATAAATCGTACAATCAACCACAGAACAACTTTATATGGTAAGACAAAATATCAATTTGTTTTGGTGAAATGCAGTCTCCATTGAAAAGTCAAGTCAGAATACTGGGAGAGAAAAGAAGCCAGCAGATACTGCAAGAGTTTAACAATCCACAACGAGCTTATTTTTAAACCATATCAAGAATCAGCTGTCAGCACCTAGCGCATGGTTTGCTACGGCCACAACTCCCACTGACCTAACGACATGCAAGATCAGAACAAAGTGCTGCTGAAAGAAAACTGTGACTGTGTCAGCCCTTCACTGTACAAAATGAAAACCTCTGAAGTCTTGTGAACAAGCCATCAGCCACACGCCTTTGCTTTTGCAGCCACTGCTACCAGGCAACGCAGAACTAATCCACGTACTACAGGCTACTCACTTGTCATAAGCTTTTCCTTATAGTCAGGCTAGTTTGGACTGAATAAAATTGATCAAGAGCCCTCAGCCATCCCACTACTGTCCAAAGATGTTGTTCATAAAAAGGTCTTCTAGTTTGGAGACCACTAAAGCATAAAGAAACACAAGCTGCTAAGCCCTCTGTATCAGAAGCAGGTAGAAATCAGTGTAGCTCTGTGCAACTCCAGTTATGCTTGCATAAAACCACACACAGATCAGCCCCTGGGTTTTATTCCCTCTTTTTAAAGCACTGCTCACAATTCAGTTAAAGTCTCTGGCAAATAGAAAGTATTTGCATTCTTGCCCTATCACTGGGAAATCAGCGACCGTTTTGTCATTGATTTCAATGCCAGAACAATTACTGTGAGACTTGATGGGCTGGTTAAGCAATGGGTTCTCAATCATTTAATATAAGGCCATTAACAGCTGTAATTTCAGCCAACTGCTACATATTTGCAAGTATTTTATGTTTATATTTTAACCTCAAAGGTTCTTCCTCTTTCTATCACATTGCGCAGCATCTCTCCTTTACGGCGGTACATCAGAAAAGGGTCACTTGCCACACAGTCACATCTAAATAACGCTGGATGAGCAGCCAATTTTCCATCTGCACAAGAGTAAGAGAAGTAAATTCTTGTGTTGTTACAGATTTCTGCTGAAGAATCCCGTGCCAACACCACAGAGGTAAAGGATGCCGAGTCAGGAAGGGCTGGTGTGGACTTAAAATGGGGTGGGAATGGGACAGCTTTCAAGGCTGAGCTAAAAACCAGTATTATGAAAGTTGTTTTGACTTCATATTCAGTCACAAATTAACTTGAAGGGTCTGAGATTTTGCTATTGATTGGATTGGGTGAGCTGGGGGAATTTGTGTTCCCTCTTTTATAACTCATCAACTACTGGACCTCCAAATACTCATAGAATCAGCTACATTTTAAGACTTCTTGGACACAGACAACTTTATTCTGAAGCAGTTCTGGATTTGGACAATTTTTCAAACATCTGAATGGGACAAAGCAAGGATACAGACACAAAAGTCTGCTCAGTATTTGCAGCAATATTGTTATCCCATTCTCACATGCCTAAAGCAGCCCAGGAACCCAACCAACTAGCTTCCCTCCCTGCAAAGAATTAAAAGCTGCTCCTTATAGCATCATATTGTCATCCATCAATTTACTACCAACCATCATCCACCAAGTGTAGGAAAACCATGAAGTTTCTCATTTCCCATGTCTTAGGCATTAGTGATTTCAGGGATGAAATTCAGCATTTTCTGGATTCTCCATCTGGATCTGTAACTTCGGGGCTGAGCAGGGAGCATTTCCTCCCGCTTGCCACCACAAGACACATGCAGGAAACCCATCCTAAGGCCATTGTCCCTTGCAGAAAACTCATTAATTCAATAAAAATGCTTTATTCTTGGCATTCTTCCAAATGCCACAGAGGGTGATAAACAGGAAAATGGAGTTATAAAAGAACAACCAGGTGAGCTTTGCCAGGGAACAGTCTTTGGTCCCTTTTGGTGTCCAGGGGTGGATAATCTGCTAACGGTCCTCAGAGAGCTACACATCAGAGTCCTACACCAAAGGCAAATGTTTTTGGGTTTTTTGTGTCAGCAACCCTGACAGGGATTTGTCAGCCATGGCAGACTATGTTATGAACTACGATTAACTCTGAAGAAAACAGAATGGATAATTTCATGCCCCGTTAAACTAATAATTTCTTTCTGCGCTGCTGGACTTGGGGATGTTGTTCTCATCCTTGCCCAGCTTTCTATAGCCTCATACCCATTAATGTAGAGCAGTATTAATTAAATACAAATGTTCTCCTCGTCAAAGAGCCCACTAAGGAATGTCAAATCTTGTCTCCTCAGATGCCATAAAGGGCCCATTAAGTTATCTAAACACTTCCAGAAAGCATCACAACACACTGCAAACCGCAGTGTTATGAACAGGCACTCAAGGTGCTCTTACTCACAAGCTCCCAGCACTGTTGGAAGTCCCACCAGGGGCACAATGAAGAGATCTTATCTCTGTAAGGTCTGATATGGGCTTGCTTCCCTTGACAGCATCAAGCTAGAACACGCTATTTCTATTAGCTTTTGAGGCTGATGAGAAACAAAAGAGAAACCTATATCCCCATGGCATAAGAGAGACCTTGTACCAGGTAAGGAGATGTTTCCTCTTCCATAGCTGCTTCTTCCAAGAAGACTGCTGGGAAAAGCCAGGTCTGTATCAGCTCATCCTCCTCTGCCAGAGATGACCCTATGGAAGGGCAGAAATGTTTTAAGAGATGAAGGACCCACGTTTTATAAGGTACCTCCTTAGCTTTGAGTATCATGTACAGAGATGCAAAACCTTAGATCACAGCCAAGAACAGGTACACAGCCAGGTCCCCCAGCCTAACAACTCATAGACACAACCAAGAATGAATGTACAACCCCACCTTCTCCTTTTATCCACACATGTCCTTTCCCTTTAGGTAATCTCCAAACTGCTTTCATCTGCAACCAGCTCCCAGTCAGCAGTTCTGGCCTTCCCTCCCCTTCTCCTACCAAGGAAGGTCTCCCAAGATCTTAGAATCACAGAATCATTTAGGTTGGAAAAGACCCTCGAGATCATCGAGTCCAACTGTTAACCTAACACTACCAAGTCCACCACTAAAGCATGTCCCTAAGTGCCACATCTACACATCTTGTTGCATGGCAGGGCAGTAATGCCCATGTGAAGTCTCCTGAAGCCAGGGACACATATCACCAAGGTTTCCATGGTCTCCTTGCTTCAGCCTGGGGAGAACAGCACTCCAGGAGATTTAATGGAGCAGAGAATGTACGCCTGGGAGAGTAAGAAAAATGCTGTTCAAAAAAGAAGGCAAAAAGGAGAAATATTTCCCTGAAATAGCAAAGTTGATCAGCTGCAAACCTGGCTTCTTCAGCATAAAAAGTTTC
>NW_010336843.1:105747-194545 GCF_000700745.2 Antrostomus carolinensis | reverse complement strand
GAAGGCTGTCAGCTCTGCTTGGGGTTTTAAGGAACTCTCCAGCAGTCCTGCAAGGGGCTCAGGAGAACTCTTGGCAGGAGAGTGTGTGGTTTTTCTGAACACCTGAGAGAGAAGGCAGCTCCAACCTATTTAAACCACATAAGCAGCTCTCAGGATCCTTGGCCGGGAGCGCCTCTCCAGCAGGTAACTGCACCTGAGACATTTCTCAAGACTCAAAGGGAAGTGCCACAGAAAATTTAGGGTCTTGGTCCCAGGAAAATTAACCCATCCATTTTGTTTGCCAGAACCATGCACAGCAAAGGGTGTTTCCCATAAATCTTGTGTGTTGCTCCTGAGTCAGCTGATCTCAGTAAATATTACCAGCCTTTGCTCCTGAGCACACGTTGGGACCCAAACTCAGCCACAAATCTCCTCTGGTTCCGCTTGTGCTCAGTTCCCTTGGAAAGTGGGAATAAGATTTCTAAAACGAGGTTTACAGTTTCTCTCACAGTTGCCCCTGCCACTTTATACAAACAGCTTAAAACATGTTTGTGAAAATATTTGTAAGAACAGACATCACATGTCCTGAGAGCAAAAACAGTTCCTGAAGTTTCCTATTAAATAATGATGGCAACAGCTCCCATACCAAAAGGCAGATGCCAGTTTTGCTACTTCACACTAACCTTTATCTTTTTTTCTTTTTTTGCCTCGTGCACAGACTTGGGAACCTCATCATGTTGTTTTGTCCTATCACTCATCATTGAACTAGTTTTTAGTTTACAATATTAATCAAAAATGCCTCCTCACTGTAGCCATATAGTTTCACACCTGAATAGCAAGTAGTTTAATGCCTGAAAGTTGTTTCAATTTTCCTTTTCATTTTCAAAGGTGATTTTCTAGTTCTTTGGAATTATAAAAAAGAAAATCAGGAAGATCTCCCTTCTTAAAAGTTTTTTTAATGAAAAAATGTTACTGGTGTGATAAGTGGGTCAGACAAACAGCCATGTCAGCAGGGTAGTGAGGAAGTACTGACTCTTTGCTACCCTAGGCTCCCTCTGGCCACCACACTCTGTTGGCATCTCCTTCCCTTTCTCCTGCTCCTCCAGTACCACAAGAGGTTGTGGATGAGTCACCTTCATCTCCCGTCCACACCCCACCACCATATGCCTGGGCAGATCTAGTTCTTTTCACCAGAAAGCTTTTCTTTGTCCTTCCAGGTTGTATTTCCCTCCCTCTGAGAAGACACACATATAAGCTTGCGTGTCTCATCTCTTGGTGTTCAACCAGAATTTCCCATCCAAACTCTGACAGTCAAATTGAAAACCTCACATCCTCTTCCCACTCCAAAAGTCAACATACCCCTGTGAAACCTCGCAGGAGCCAAGCTGGCTTGTAGCACAGTCATTAAATGTTCTGGGAAGAGCTTCCAGAGGCAGAGAGAGCAACTGGGAATATAATTCTCATTTGAGAGCCTCTCCCTCCACCCAAAGTGGATAACCTATCTTGTCAGAGTCTGAGGACAAACATTTTTCCCTCCAAGAGTATGGACATTCATTGCCAGTAACAAATACAGGGACCTGCTGGCAGGCAACCATATAAATGACTATTACAGCAGCATCCCATACATTCCTTGTAATAGAGGCTCTCAAAAAGGCTTTGTTTTTTACATCATTTCACACTGTTTGACATAAGGGTAATTCCTGGTGCTATTTTTAGTAAACTAATCTGTGTTTGGAGGCAAATTTTTCCCTCAAATATTTCTGGGTGTTTGATAACTGACATAGCCCCCACAAGGTAATCATTTGTAATCTTTCACTAGAGAAGGTCATTTATGACCATTTTAGCACCTCCCAGTACTTAACTGTCATGAAGATGTGACAGTTCTTACTGAAGTTCAGCAAATAAATTGGCATTAAGTTTGCAAGACCAATTATTCCAGGTTATTGGTTTCCTATTGGGTCACAGGAAAGCAACAGCTCCTGGCTGGACTTTGGAGCATGCTGAGGTGCCAAGATGCAGGACGAGGGTCTCCTGGATCCATGGCAGGTAAAGCCATCTAGTTCATCTCCTAGAGTCTTTGTCACACCACTAGGATTCATGCCTCAAAACATTTTCTCATTTCTTTAAGTATCACCGCTGATGAAAGCAGAGTAATTCAGGAATTCAGCAGTACCTGGTTTATAACAAGGAAATGGAGTATGGCTGAGTTAGGTCCATGTTTATCCTCTCATCCAAAGCATGCCACACTCTTAGAGGAGAGTTTCTTGCTTGACATTACTTGGTGGCCAAAAAGCACTAAAAAGGTTAGTGAAAATGTTTGCCCTGGCCTCTGCAAACATTTGTCCCTCAGGAGCCGAGCTCCTCCATTGGGTCATTATGTGGCACTAACTCCCAGGAGTTAGTTGTTGTTGACCATGAGGAGCTCCTCTCAGGGGAGACTCAGTATTCCACAAGGTCAGAAGGTTTGTGATTATATGAGTTAATGCATGAGAAGTAAAGTGCAAAGCCTCCCTGGAGCACAATGTGAGTAAAGCACATGGTCACCAGAGGTCAAGGTATCCCCAGTGGGACTCTGGTACAGAACCCACACATCTCTTCCACAGAAACCAGATCCTATTGCAACCCTGACACTGGAGGTGCTTTTAAAAGCAAACACAATCAGGCAACGTAGTGGGAGAAACACACTGGTGTATTCGTAGAGCAAAGTTCACTCTGGGTAAGCCAGTTCCTGACCTGGAGAAATTTTACGCTGCTACTAAAAGTTTCAGAGCTACTTTGAGACCCATCTGTCTCTCTTCTGGAGAGACAGAATCCAGACGGAGGATTTAAAAGTATGTGTAACAAAAAATACGTGACACAAAAGGTACGGCTGCCAAGGTGAGTACCAACGGGTGTGGATCCACTTCACACCCAGACAGACAGGGAATACAGGAGGTAGCACATTCTGCTGCATCTGCGTAGCTCCACAGTCAGAGCCCTGGTAGCTGATTTTAAAAAGCAATCATTTAAACCTCTGCAAAGCTCATACTATTATATATCAGCCAGTCATGGTAACTGGAAAAAGCTCCTAAATTATAGCTTAGCTGCCTCACAATGATGGCATAGCCCACCTTGATTTAAAGCCTTGGAATGAGGAAACGGCTTACCTGAAAGGTTTGATATTCCAGCAGTCCTTCAGACACTCACTATTAGAATCTCCACCTCACTTATCCTCTGTCTAGCAACTGAAATAAATACTTAGACTATTTCTGAGCATTATTTCATGTGCAAGAGAAATTGGTCCTGCAACTCTAAGATTACTTCCTACCAAGGACCCTGTGTAAAACCTGTATGACACTTGCTGTTATCCCTCACAGACGCCCATTTTACTTCTTATCCTGCATCCAAAAACACGAATCATTTTAAATATCCACATTTAACTTGTATACATATTTTTTCAAGATTTTAATAGGATTTCTCATCGTCTGTAACGCACCATGAAATATAATATTTTCCCCAGAACAGGCTGTGAAATTTCTCAACCTTATCAGCAATTTGTGTAGAACTTGTTTCTAGGATTAAGTGTTTGACTTACTGAATTTCTCCTTCCCACACTCAGTCTATCAAATTGGTGTGTTAGAAAATACATGGTTCATCCTCTTTTTTTTTTTTTTAATGGTAGTTGTAGTCTCAGAAGTGATACATGGCATTTTATTGTGCATGCATATGTTTATGTCTAATTGCTGGAGCTTAAGGAAGAACATTATGTCTAATTCTATTCTATAATTCTCTGCTGGAGTGGCTTTATTGCAATTTATGCACAAGCACACAGCTACGATGCCCAGACGTCTAGAAGGCCTGCATATTGCTCAAGATCCTGAAGCTAGACAAACCATGGGATGAAACAGTCCCTGCTCGAGGATTTCATGGACAAAGCAAAAAATAAGGCCACTGACTGGCACCCACTGGTAGTTTTAAACAGGACAGCTTTGGTATCTGTGATGACCAGGAGCAACGTCAGAGCCCCACTGACCTATAAATAGACTTCCCCCAGCCAAAGGATACCCAAAATGAAAAATACTGGGTTATTTGTAGATTTGGGGCATATTCTTCTTCTGAAAGAGCAACCTCTGGGAAAAAAGAAGTGTGTTCTGATGATTGCCCCAGACTATAATTTAGTCTTGTATCTGCAAGTTTCAGGTTTTGTTCAAGTACATAATGGTGCAGTGGAATGCTTCCCAGCAGTCCCCCCAATGCACACTCCTTAATAACAGAGAGATCATTTATTGGAGAGAATGAGCAGATTCTTGCATAAGCCTCTTTTGTACGAGACATTTCAAGGATATGAAAGCAGCAATTATCCTCACCTTGGCTAATACAATTAAGAAATTCTGAAGTACTGAGAAAACTCCGGAGCAATTAGACTTTGAAAATCGCCTAACTATGAATTGTCATTTGCCAGCAAGCTATTGTTAGATCAAATTAAATCAGAGATGTGGGGAATGATCTGAAAGCACTCAGAGGCAGTGGGGTAGGATTTCCACCACAGTTTGTTATGGAGCTGGATCTGAATCCTCTGTGAGCTATGACCATGAGTTATAGGTGCTTCGGAGTTTTTATGGGACTAATCAGATGGTTTTTGCTAACTTAGGCAGAAATATTACATTATTTTAGCGATAATCGTGGAACTAATTCTACTCCCAATCCAAAGCAAAAATGTCTTAGGTAAGAGGAAAAATGCTGCTTAACTTAAACCTCTCATGCTGACTCCAGTTTTTGTGAAAGAGGTAGATTGGTCCTTACAATGGGATCAAAATTTGAACAATTTGTCTTTGATAACAGGTAGAAAAAGCCCTTGCAGGATTATTGCAGCTTAAATATAATCAGTAAGCAGTCCCTGGATAAGGGTGGCATTGACTTTAAAGCAAAGACACGGACTGCAGAAGAGCACAGAACAGGGAGCAGACACCTAAAAACATGATCCATGAGAAGGGGGTGGAAGATCAGGTCTGAAGAAGAGATAATATAAAAATCCTTCCATGACTGCTATTGACAGGAAGAAAACAATTTCTTCAAGGTGCTCGTGAATGGTGAAAGTATTGAGAGGTTCAAGCTTACATTAGGAAGCAGATTTCTGATGGTGGGAAGGGAGAAGCACCGGGTGGCTAGGGATAGTGAGGAGCCTGCATTGGACCTGTTTCTGGTAGATGCTTGATCTGACTGATTTTGCCCAGCAGAGAGGGAGTGGGTGACCCCTGAGAAAGCTGTTTTCAGCATCCCATTTCTTGTCAGCATATTACTCTTGGAGGGTGTTTTAGCTAGCTGCAGACAAGGCTGTTAAAGCAGTGTCCATGTCACCAAAAGGGAGAAATGTTAATATCAGCATTTAACTCTAACTCTGGCAAAGGTTTGGTTCAGTCTTATTCCTCTAAACTAGAATACGAGTCCTAACTTACTGCTTCTTCTTCATAGTTAATCTTTTTGCTTCCAAAAAGGAAAGGTAATGGAAAGGCAAAGGAAAATTAACATCACACTTCAAGCTGATGCTTTCATGAAGTTGACACTTTCTGATATTATATTAGTACTTCTGAATACAGGATTAAGCAACAGGCTCACCACTTACTTGCCTGAACAGGGATGTTGACATTAGCTTTGTAAATAATTTTCTAAGCTGCGTCCATTGATATAATCTCTCAGAAGCAAGACATGCTGTTAAAGGCACTGCAGAGCATTCAGCAGCTCCTAAATGTGGCAGTCCTTTTGTGCCCATTGTCCTTTTTGTTCTCCCATAAAGTGGATTTTTATCTCCCTACCTTTGAAAAATTTGCAAGAGGAAAAATATACATACCTCGTACATATTAGCAGAAAGGAGGATTTCAGCCCGGCTCGGTGCTTGAAGTGCAGAACAGTTTTGCTTGATGTGTGGTAAAGGCCAGGAGTCTGGTTTAGTTGTACTAATCTGAGGCTGGATGTGATCTGCAGAACATCAGGATTCAGCAGGGTGCATGATGGAGGTTCACAGTGCTGCGAAACACACCTCACCCACAGCAACAGCAAACAAAATGCCTTTGTTGAAGAAACCGGAAGACAAGAAACTCAATGAAATCCAGAGCTGAACTTTCAGCAGCTCCTCCACATTATGCAACTAAAGATCTCCCAAGACTATGTCCCGAGACGCATACAAAAGAGACAAGGTCTTAGGGGATGTCAGGGCTTTCCTCCCCTTTGCCGATCCTGCAGAGGTCATTGTCAAACACAGGGTCAGTGCCCAAGTGAACTTCCCTTCCCACAGGGAGAATAAGACGCCTCAAACCCCCCAAACCCAACACCTGTACAACATCTCTTCCATCTCCAACCTTGTTTTTAGTCTTGATAACCTAAGAGGCACTAAAGGGATTTGGGAAACATTTTCATCCAAATATCTGCCTGGAGACACCCTTATACCCCAGACAAGTAGTTTATAAGCCAGATCTAAAGGAAAATGCCAGTTTTGACCAAAACTCCCCAAGAATCTGAACCAATACAATCTAATGCAAGTGAATTGCTAACGAGAAGCAATGCTGCTGGGATTAGAGGTCCAAGCACATGCAGTGGCCATGGGCTCTGCTTTATGAGCAGTGATGCTGCAGACAACACAAGGACAGGGAAGGGGAGGGAAACTGCTCCCCAAAACCAGTTCCTACAAAGTGTGAGAGGTGCTAGGCTGCACAGATTTGGGAAGCATCAACTAGAACTTGGCAGGTGTCAAACAATGTCTTCTCCCTGGAGAAATGTGGCTTTACCAGAATCATATATAAGCTGTGGAAATACTGAGTTTAGGGTTTTTTCCCCCCTTTTGTGGGAACTCACTCAACCACACACTTTCCACCAGGGCACAGGAGCCCTGGGCCCACACATTATGTGAGCATCGAGAAATGTCTCTCCCCAGCTCTGCAGACACATGTAGGTGTTGTGTTGGAAAGTTTTCTTTGCTATGTTACTAACAAGAGCTTTTGAATTTGGGCTGGGGAGGAGAGAGGTTTTGGCACTGGGTGATGGCACTATAAAGTCCATATGCACTTGTGCCTCAACAACTGTTAAGTGTCTTTAATTACCAGAACAAGGCCTCCAAATCACATGACTTGAAGAGAATATATAGTGTCAGCTCTAAACCTAGTTTCTAGAGGATAAAGCTCTGTTTCATCGTGGTGTGAAGCGTTACCCTCAGCAGTGTTTCTGCACCATGATGTGGGACTGGGACAGCCAATCTGAGCCACAGAGGCACAGAAGAGCTCCGGCTGCAGGAGTAAAACACAAACCTGCTACTTCCACGAAAACCTGCTGCTTGCAGTCATTTTCTGTTATCTTTGTTAGGACGCCATTAATACCTGACTGGCCAGAAACATCAGTGGCTCCTGCAGCTGGCACTAGACAACCTTGCACTCAGCAACCTGAGGGGCAAAACTCTTGTTCTTCTTGCTAATAAGTTTCCCATTGCTAAATTTTCCTGTCACACGGTCAAGCCTTCTCAGGGCTTAATACCCAAACCATGGGGATAAAACTCTCATTGCACTTCAAGCCCTGCTTTGAGAAAGAATTGATATCCACTGTGCAAAACAAACAGTATTTCCAACTCACTTTGAAAGACAATTTGGTGAAAAATAAGATGAGTTCTGTCTTTCTGTTGGCTTAGTTACACTTGATTGCATTTGCTATGGTGTGCATGTAGTTTCAGATCTTACCAGGTCAGTTAATGAATTCAGAGCTCACCATGCAGGGTTGCTTAGCATAGCCCATTGAAGGACACCCTGCCCAGGGCTCCAGCTCTGCTGCTGGGGATGCTCCTGCCAGCCTGGGGAAAGCTGTCCCTCCACCTGCTGCAAGGCTTGCCTTCATGGACAACTCAATCCAATGCTAATCTCAAATTTATTTTAAATGGAAACTTCCTTTTGTGCATGGAGAACAGGGTAATTCTTACAGGGTGGGGATATTGGCCCTAGCTTCCAGGATGCATCCAGATTCCACACACTGAGAGCAGCTGATGCTGTGCTCCTTCCCCAGCTTCCCCATTATCTCGGTCATAACATAACTTGCAAAGAACATTACTTCATCATTAGCAAGAGAGACCCAAGAGGTCTGAAAGTTTGTCCTGGATAATCTCTCTCCTTATTAACAGTAGACTCATGTGGGCATTGGTGATTGACCTGTAGTTAAATGGGTAAAGTACTTAATTTACAACAAGGGATTTATCTGGGAAAGAAGGAAAATAATTTCATGCCTCATTGTTTTTCTGTCATCCCATTACACCAATGGATGATGCTTCCTTTGTATCAGTCAAGTAAGAAACAGGAGCCAAGGAGCAGAGAAGGGATTGCTGTTGAACCCCTCCCTAAAGGAGGCTGGAGAATCTGGCCCAAGCTTAGATTCAGTGCTAAATATCTTCTTCCCTCCCCCAGAAATCTGATGATGTACAGACTATAGTCACTGCAGCCGACAAACCTGTGGTACCTGAGCAAACCAAGGACTCCTTCAAGCACCTCCTCGCTCCTGCACCATGGAAAGTGAGGGCTCCTGACACATCTAGGGAGTCCACCCATGGAAGGTGAGGGTTCCTGACATATCTAGGGGGTCCACCTCCATCATGTGCAGGTGGGCAGGAGCTGAGCAGCACAGAAGACAAAGGAAAAGCACTTCAGTAGCCTGAGGACTACCCACTTGCTAAAGCATCAAAGGCACGCTGCAGAGCGGAGGTGTGAGAGCTTTTCACAGAAGAGGTTGTCAAGATATTTTTATAGATGGCAATCAGCACAGAGGGGTTTTGAGCGGGTTTTTCCTCCCGTACACATAGACAAATAGTTCACTAGTCAAGACAAGAGCAGGTTCCATGAGCAGCAAAAATGACTGAAGTCTCCTCTCCTCTGTTTTTGTATGCTGCTGAGTTTGTTAGAAACTAATAAAAGGTGAGCTCATGCTGGGAGCCTGTCTCTCCCCTGGGAACCCACTGTGGGGAGCTCTGCTTCACCCAACCTCTTCTCATAAGGCCTGGAGAAACCATGAGATGTGACAGAAATCAGTCAACAAGTTCAAGTCTTCCCAGGGAACAACTGAGTGGTGTCACAGGGACACAAGACTTCTCTTTGTTTACAAAAATCATAGCACCAGATGTTGCACAAACGCTGTAGCTTAATGGACAATCTTTCTTTTATATTAGCTGATGTATTGTATGATAATACAACACCATTTTGTGCATCGATTAGCAGAAAACATAGCATCTGAGAATATATTTTAAAAGATTAAAAATCCACAATGCACCGAGGGGTTTGACATTTATGTTATCTTTGTAAGATGAACCACGTTGCAGCCTTAAAATAGTTCACGAGCACTTCACTGTGCAAGTTTTTTCCACTGCACCCAGATAGGCATCTCCTCAATGAGCATGCCGAGGTCAGCCGACCCCCAGCTTGTTCCACAATGCCCTGAGCACCGAGGCTGATTCACTTGTTACTCTCCTGTCTTCATTTATTTATTGCTGCTGCCCCTGTAGTCCCCAGAACAAGCCTGAGCATTCGTGGACCTCTGAGAACTGTTGAGAGGAGCTGGTGGCCCTTGAGCTGCTGCGAGCAACAACACCACGGACACTTTGATCTGTAGGCAAAAAGAAAAAAGAAAAATAATAAAAAAAAATCAGACCCGCCACCCACTTCCACCCTCATCCACACAGGCATTGGACATGACTAAGAATAATCCAACTGTCCTTTCCAATTCCAGCGAAAAGGTTTTAGTCTTCAGTGAGGGCAACGTGAAGAAACAATATCAGCTGCTTCTCGGTGCAAGAGCCATTTCCACTATGAATCACTGTTTCCTGATTCATCAGCAGTTGGGCTTTCTGTCTGCAGGGATTAAGAAAAAGAAGGTGACACGGCTAACCTTTGATTTACTGCATGTCCCTGGTATGATTTTTCCCAGCCCAGCTTCTGGAGTCAGCATCCTTTTCAAAACCACGTCAGGAGGGAGCAGCCACGGCCATTGCTCTCCCTCTGCTTCGGCCAAGGCAGCGGGTCAGGCATCGTCCCAAAAAGTTTCCAAACCAGAGTCTGATGCCAACAGTGACTTACAGCTCTGTTACCCAATGTCACCTTCAGGGCCATGACAACCACATTGGGAAAGTCCCACAAAATGCAATAGTCATCTCAAAGAGTTGATGTACAGCCTGAGGCACAGACAGGAGCTCCTTTCTGCAGCTGTGGCCTTGTCTTCTGCTCAGAGCCATTTACTCTGAGCTCCCCTCAAGATATTACAAATTTAATTATACAGACCTTTTCCGGTCCAGCAGAGGAAGACTTAGAGCAGCAAACCGCCTGGATAGATTTTGGAATTTATATTTTACTGTAGTATGCACAGAGAAGACAACTTTGGTCTTCATTTTGAAGTTGTCTGCAGAGCTAGCTAGGCAGCTAAAGTTTTTCTGAGCTTTTTCTGTGAAATTTCAGACAGAATTGAGACATGCTGTCATAATATTGCAAATTGCCTCTGAGAGCTGAACTTTCCCATCAGACCCAGAGGACAAGCACAGCTGTGCCTCCTTTCGGATGTAGTCCAGCACCAAAGCCCAACCTCTCAATGAAAATCGAGGAGTCTGGTGGTCCCAGAGGCCAGGTGCTCCACAAGCATCTAGATGAAAACCAACACTTGCCTATGATGTTTTGAGCTGTGACAGTGGTTTCTGGACAAAACCAGTTACTTTTCGGCAAAAGACTGTTATCACCCCCCTCCTCCTACCCTCAGTCCTCCACTTTTTCCTGCAGTTTTACCTGTCTGACCCCTAGGACAAGATTATTTAATTTGCCTGAAGCTAACAGTTTCGGCCAGGCTCACTGGAGGCAACAAGCTATTTCTGATCAGAATGGGTTGGAAAACTCAGTGACAAAGCAGACAAAATCTTGCAGCTAGTTCAACCCCTGCAGCAAATTTCAGAAGTTTCTCCAAAATTAATAACGGGTCAGATAAGAACATGTCGGGTTTTTATCTCATTTATCCGGGTACTTCTTCTTGATTATCTGTGGAGAACATGGGAAGGACTGATAGTCCCTAAAAACCCCAAATCAAAGTCAACAAGAAAACCCATGCACATAATGGCATGATGGCTGTGTAGGCAGGTAGCCCAGTTACAATCCTTGGTGGCATTAATTTCAGTCTAAGTGCAATGAGGACCTCTGTTTCCACATGAAAGAGAAAATTTGGCATCACAAACCATGCAAAACCGCAGCCTCTCTCATTTTCCTTGCAGAGCTGACCTGCGTGCGAGTAGCAGAGTTTCTCAGCTGGAGATGACCTGAAGAATGACCATGCCTCAATCTGCTTTATTTTGTCTCCAGCAGCTTGCACTGAATAAGTCTGAGTGGAAGAGTACTATCCCAGCTGCAGTATATAGACCTGTCCCTTTGGGCTGGAGAATGAGACACTGGGACATGAGCAATACTCATGGTTTTCTCACGCAGTTCAAGGCAGGAGTTGCTACTCTTGAGCCCTGCCAATTTTTCAGTCCAGGCTGCTAGGAGGAGGAGGCCGCCCCAGCAGTGGGATCCTAAGGAGGACAGGAATGTAATCCTGGGCTCTATTAGCTAATACACCTAAGCCATAGGAATTAACTATAATTTACAAGTCTTTAAAGCAATGCACAAGAGGACAAGTCTCTCAAAAGTACCTGAGGCTGTTCTGAACAAAGTCTCATTGACTTTCAGTACCACCTCTGCTGCTACGTGCCTTAGGTGTCTCCAAAAATCCTACCCAGAGATGTAATGCAACACAGGTCACATTGGAGTGTGCAGCTCAGCCTTCTGGTTTCTGCTCATGATTACCTTAAGCACAGCAGTTTGATGTTGCAGGGCTTCATGCAAAGGCTTTCCTTTATTTCTGATGCACCTCAGAGTGTGACCTCCATCTTGGAAGCTCTGCACTGAAGCACTGTTGTGAACAAAGTCTCAAAAAGAAACTCAGCCACCAGAGTTCCAAAACTTTCTGATTTTGCATGAGTTCATTATAAATGTGATCATAATTCAACTCAGGCTACAGCCAAAGTGCCTTAAGAATTGTCCACTTGCTGGATTTGCCTGGCACTTTAAAGAGGCTGCTCTTCAGCAGCTGGGCAATGGTTGGGCACCAACTCAACCTGCTCTCAGCCTTTGCTGCTGCCTATCTGCTAGAAACATTGAATTCTGAGTCCTAGGGTGCAAGTCTGGAGTAACTTTTGCACTGCTCTTTTTTGGTGCAATCAGAGTGGGAAGGGATGGGTAATACTGCCCTTGTTTGGGATGAAACACCAGTCTGCATCCTGGGTGGGATGTGGGTCTTTCAGCCACAGAGATCCTCAGATATAAGATAGAATATTTGCACTTGCACACTTGTTGCAAAAAAGAAAATGAAACATTACCTATTTCAGCAGGTGTCTGCAGACAGGTGGAGCACAGGTTTCCAGAGAGCGCTTGAGAGAGCTTTTGGTGCAGCAATGCCATACTAAAAGCAAAAAAGAGGATGCAATAAGCAGGACTTACTTTTGTAGCCTTTTCACTCCTACTCCCTCTCTTCTGTTGCCAAAATCCTGCTTTGGCTCTGGCTCAACACACTGGGGAAAACATCCCTCCCCATCTATTGGCTCCCCACTCCCTGCTCTCCCAGCGAAGACACTGCCCAGTGCTCCAGCTAGGCAGCGGACACTGGCCTTCCCAGCCAGCAGCTCTCCCAGCAAGCACAGGCAGCCCTCGCTGTGCATCACAAGATGTCGTTGCTGTGCTGCTTTTGTCCCTCCTGCCCATCCCCGCTTCCCTTGCAGCGAAACACACTGCCTTTCCCATCCAAATCCAAACCAGCATGCTCCTGGCCATCTCCAAAACAATGTGCTCCATGTTGACAAAGCTACAGACCTGACCTGCGCTTGTCTCTTGCTAAAATACCAGCCTTGGAGAGAGATGCCTACATTTTTCTCCTCTCAGTGCATGAGCAAGCATCCACGGGTCTCCTCCTGTGCCATGGCCACAGCGTGGATGCACAGGACTCACAGCAGCACCTTCAGACACCGGGTCGTGCACAGAATTCGTGCAGACAGAGGTGGATGGGATGGCAGGGATTCAGTCTTGTGTGGAAAGAAGGGTTTAGGAATGAAAACACAGCCCTCGTTGCTGTAGGGTGGATGCCTGTGCTTGTGTAGCACCCATGGAGAGGGGCAGGGGACCACTCTGATCAACACTACACTAGAAATGGAGATTTTT
Organism: Antrostomus carolinensis; assembly: GCF_000700745.2. Lineage (NCBI taxonomy): Eukaryota > Metazoa > Chordata > Aves > Caprimulgiformes > Caprimulgidae > Antrostomus > Antrostomus carolinensis. Next base: position 181,343 of record NW_010336843.1, on the reverse strand, counting down.
ACAGCTGTGGCTAATTCTGGCTCTTTGTCAAACCCTGGACTTCATCGAGTGGGCTAGCAAATGCCTGGAAGGAGAAGAGGAGGTGCCTGCAAAGCTTAGCAGCTGGCCCAAGCTCAAAGAAGAGAAGACAGGATTGCTACATGGGCTTCAGCAGAATTTAGTCTCCAGTAGCTGCCACGAGACCTTTCACATCCTACTTCTGGAAAAAATCTCCAGTCTTTGTCATACTGTAAATTTAAGACATGGAAGTTGCATTTGGCAACGCTCCAATTTAGTACAAGCTCATTTGGGGATGCAGTGCCCTGGTGAAAATCGAGACAGGTTCAGCCACCTCCAGTAAAAAGATGCAGGTCCCCTGCGTGTTTGGCAGTGACTATCCTTTCAAAATCCACTTGTTCTCGCAGCATGTCATACACTCCAGAGCAAGAACCACACTGCTGAAACCACTGCAGGTCTGCCAATATTTGGGATATCCATTACTCAGATTGGTGTTTTTTCTGTCTGTAACATTCATGCCAGAATTTCTTTGCAAGAAGCACCTGGCAGATGGTATTATTTACTTTCAGAAGAACTTGTGCAGCAGCTACACTAAAGCCCAGCAAGAATTTTTCCACTAATGGGTTTCAATTACAGAAAACCCCATTTCCTCCTAGGCTGTCACTAGCTTTAACTCAGGTCAGGGAAGTTTCCCCACATGGATCTACTCCACAACCCTTCAACTCCAGCCCAAGGGCTGACCACATGATTGAGTTGGACATCTACCAAATTTACACCAAGAGGTTTTAATCAGTTTTTTAAAAAGCAAATGCTACTTCTAGGATGCGGCACACAGAGCCTGCCCCAGGAGTTTTCATGGTGGACAACCCTTAAGGGCCAGCATAGGGTTTGGTTGGTCTTTACATGCTACCTTAAAAAAAACCAAAGTTATATCAGAGTCAGGATATTCCTTTGACTATCTCAAGCATCCTTCAGTGAATTCCCTGCCAAACCTTTAGTGGTGCCACAGCTCATTTACTTGTAAATCTTGTTTATACCTGTCCTGGTGAATTAAATAGTGTGAAACTTAAGCATGTTCACGTGGTTTCAGAGATTCCAGTTCCCTTTACGCAGCAGGAGGAAGATCCTTACCTTTCTCACTGCTCTGAATCCCCACTCAAAAGAAATAAGCAGCAATTCAGCATCCTTTTTTACAACCCGACAAAATCCTAGGGGTGCTTTACGTCCTTGGTCCCTCCTTGGGCAAATGGCACAAAATAAAACAGCTCGTAATCCCATCCATGGCCCAGCATGACAAGAAAGCCAGAGTCCCTTGCAGGTTCAGCAGCAGCCATCTCTGAAAGCTTTTTTGGAAAGAAATTAGATTTCCTCACTTGCTTTGCCAGAAGCAAGAGTTTTAAGAACATTGAGCTGCAGAAGCACCTCTGCAAATCCACCCGAGCCTGCCCAGTGAAACGCAGGGGACCCTGTGAACGTCCTGCCATTGCTTTTTTTTTCCCCTCAGAAATCTCATGCAGAAATATGAAGTTACCACAGTACATGTGTTACCATCTCCAGAGCAGAGGAGAGTATGTTATAAATACTGCCAGCTCATATAAAGGGGTTTTGCTTTACTACATCTGGCAAACACTTATTTGTATTTGAGAGCTGAACTAGCCCAGAGAGCTTTAGCCTTTGGATTACTTACTAATGAACTTCCCATAGTCCAGCACTTTAATTTCATTAAATTGCCAAGGCAGTTCCAGTTAAAGGCCTGGGTCAAACAACACACTGCTGTTTTTTTCAGAGACCTCATCGGGAAGAAGCACATTCCTCTGTTTAAACAGATACAATTTTAGAAATATCCACATTGTGCAATAACTTAAACAAACTGCTTTTCCCCAGCGTATCACTGGAAAACCCAGCAAGAGCCACGAGCAAGGATCATGCTTTTATTTTTTTTTTTTGATCTTCTGCTTCTGAATCCAGAAAGTCCCCCCAGACCCTGCTGACAAGCAGCACTCTTCCAGCTCCAGTTACCTGCTCACGTCTTCTTCTCCCCTTCCCGGATGCAGGGACTTCAGCTCGCAGAGGTAGGATATTGTAACAGGGATTTGCACCTTTGTTCAAGAGGAGACACTTAAACCTGTGGCTGACTGCAGTCCCCTCTCACTACTGTTAACAAGATGGTTTGGGCTCTTTGGACCATTAGTTCATTCCTTGTGGAGAGATTTCAGGCTGGGATGGAGAAAAAGAGGAACCAGGCAGGCTGTGGGGAATACTGCCTGTCCCATCCTGCTCACAGCAGCGGGACAGCCAAGTTCTGCATCCCACAATATCAAACATTTTATGTGCTGACCCACAGCTCACCAGCACAGGAGGTCCCCAGTCCCACCCCACCCCTCATGCTCATGGCTGGAGACAACGTGTGAGCAAAACCCACTCCTGGAGCATGTAGCTCCCATCTCCCTGTGCTGCCGAAGCCTTTCTCGCTGATCTCACAGTTTTTGGACTCAGCCCATAATAATCTGCGCAATCAGCAATCCTTTGGCAAGCAAGTGGGGCCAGGAGCTGAGGACAACCAAGGGGAGTGAAATTTAATTTACAGAATGGATGGCTGTCAGCGTCGCATCCTCCCGGCTGCATCCGAGTGGGACTGCAGAACGCTCTGGTTCCAGGCGAGGGCCGGCTAGCCCCAGCCGGGCAGGTGGCCCCAAATCCACTTACACTTAATGATGCTGAATTGTGTCTTCTCACCTCCAGGTTCAGGAGTTTTCCTTAAAACAGATTAATTTCTTTTTGACCTGCTTTGTCCACCACAACGTTGCATCACCTGTCAAAGGGGCAAGAAGGTAACAATTCAGCGCAGCTAGTCTGCCCCCCAAATTCACCCTCAGCCAGCAGTGACCCTTGCACTGCATCGCCTACGAGGTGCAAGCTCATCTTGCTGGGACGCTGTTGCCCCCCAGCAGCTCTCGCTGTGGCAGCCGGTGTGACTCCTAGAGCCCAGAACCAGCAGAAATTGCCCCAAGAAACGGAGCATGGTCAGATTGATGTTGTGGCTCTCAGCAACATCAGGCCAGTGAAAAATAGAGTTAAGGCACCGTGGGTTATCACTACACATGGTTATATGTAGCAGAGAGGCATCTATCCCAATGCAGTAAGGGAACCACTAAGAGACGTGATTTAATAAAAGAAGTACAGGTATGATTCCCTAATGCCCAATTTCCACACTGGGACCTGTAGGTCCATACAAGTCCCACCAAAAAGTCAAAGAAAGAGCCACCAATGCCAACATCAGCCAGACCTAACCACCTACCCTACTGCCTTCAGCAGCTTTCAGATCAGGCCCCTTTAGGTAACACTGTTGATCCAGACGACTGAGTTACATGCCCAAGCTCTCGTGGTGCTTTAAGATGTGGCTGTAAAAGGGTACGTGTGCATGCCCACCGCTTTGTGAAAATGCAATATTTACAGCTGGCAGAAGGAATTTTGCAGGGCAGTTTTCAGGAGAACACAGAGGAGGAGGTAACTTTGTGCTGCTGTGCCAAGGCGAAAGGCAACAGAGGCGTCCCAGGCACTTACCATCAGGTATTTGCATCCCAGCAGCCTTGGAGGCTTCTCAGGGGTGAGAAGGACTTTTCTCATGTGGACATTCATCTTGCATGGTAACTTCACCTCATATCCTCAGGGGAGAGAGGGGAAAGGAAGGAGCCTCCTACTCCAACTTGCAGCAGCTACCTTTGCTTCATCAAGAAGAAAAAAAACCTTGAACATCTAAATTCACAGTAGACATTTCTATTAACAGGGATAGGGTTTGGTTTTAAGTTCAGAACCAGGACATCATCACTCAGACAGAGCTCTTTACAGATGTTAATCTTCCTCAGAGCAGTTACTCCTGTGCAGCATGCTGTGCATTGTGGAAATAGAGAGAAAATAAAGGATGGTCAAGAATAACTGACGGCAAGATGGAGTGTGTCTTTCTCAAAGATATGCCCTAGTTCAGCCACAAGTTATTTGGCTCTGTGCAGGAATCACTGAGTAAAGCTTTATGTCCTGTGTTATGTAGGGAGTGAAATGAGTTTGGCACGGTGTTTCCTTCTGCCCTAACAAGAGATAGTCTCTGTACCAGCATGGGGCTGCTAGCAGCAGCAGGAGAAGCCCTGTACATTCAGTGTCAAGTGTCCCAGATGGAGATCTGTTCCTTTCAACTACAAATTTAGTGGAAAAAAAAATGGAATTTTTTTTTTTTTTTTTTAAAAGCCACAGCTGTTGCAGATCCCTCTGGAAAGTGAAAAATGAACAGCTAGCTTTTAAAAAAAGTGAGTAGAGGTGAGATACAGAAGCTGCTGCTGTTGCATCCAGCTTCCACCCCAAGCCTCAGTGTGGGGATGTTTACTGTTGTGGAGTGTTGCCAGTGATTTCCACAAAACTTCTTGAAAAGTATGGCTTTGGGCAAAGAGAGCCAGACGAGTCCCAGCACAGAAAACAGCTTGGATTCATCGTTCGTTCAATATATTGTAGAAGTGTGTTTAGGATGAAAGTATTTTTCAGTCCCATTGGGGCGTGTGTGTCTGCATTGCTTGCTTATTTACAGCTTTCAAATATTCATAAGGAAAGTGTAAGTAATTGATTTCTGAAGATGACCATTCTGTATGCACGCTGTGTTTGCATTTAAAAATTTACTGCAGGTCTTGTGTAAGTCACAGTAATCCTCCACACAGAAAGTTTTAGTCTGTCAAACTTGGAAGGAAAACAGCAGGAAAAGAAGGAGTTTGGAGACTGCTGACAAAGATTATTTGGACATGGAGAGACTGCCACACAGAGACATAGACTGGATCTCTTTCAGTGCAGTTAGAGATGAGATTAATAGCCTGAGAGGGATATAATAAATGACCAATACACTGGAACTTGTCTACTTGCACCAAATTAAAAATTACCTACTGTGCTTTCTTCTCCCTCTTTCTCTCTTTTTTCCCTTCAGAGAAGGCAGCATTTTTGGGAGGAGCACCCTGTACTCCCTGCAGCATCCCAGGGTGCCTGTGCCCTATGAAAGAAGGGAAAAGCTTGGGTTTGTGTGATGGTTTAACCTAAACCACTCCAGCTTAACAGAGCTGTTTAAACAAAGTCTAGCAGGAGTAAAGAGGTCTTCCTCTGACACACGTCTATACAGCAAGCAACTGTTGTTCCTGAGCTCCAAAAAGTCCCTAGTCTATTGTTCACCAATCTGGGATTGGATTTACTTCATTAAAAATAGTTAATGGAATGTTAACAGCACTTAATTGTATTCATTGCACTGGTTTGCAGTGATTTTGTTCCTTGATTCACAAAGATGGGATTAAGTGCTAATGTATTGCAGGCTGCTGAAATATAACCTGCGGTCATGATTTTAAACACATGTAGAGGTGCTAATTGCATTCAGTTGACACAACTGTAGATGGGAAGATCATTTTTCGCACCTTATCAGCGCTGGGGAGGCGTTAACTGCATTCAGGAGACACCACTGCTGTTACAAAGGTAATTTCTTGCAGTTCATCAGAGCTTAACACATGCTTAGCAATGCAGCTAGCCAAAAATATCGTACCATCACAGTTAATGAGGTGCTTGCACTTATTTGACAATTGCAAATTGTAAAAAAAATTCACCATTTGTTTTTTCAGAAAGAGTAACATATTCCTGCAGATGCCACGTGGCTGGAATGGGTGGTCACCTACCTCAATGCAATTTCTGAGCACACCGCTGATGCTTTCTGGTGGATGTATGCCATGCTGATCACATGCAGTGGTCCATCTATGACCTGCAGAGTCCTGCAGCAGAGCAGAGCAGGTAAGCTCTGGTTTCAGAGCCTGAAAGGACAAAGATTGAGACATCAGAAAATACCTCTTTGAACCTCAGCAGAGATTTAGGCAAGGCTGCTTTGCCTACACTGCGTTCTCTGTTGCTCCCAAACTCTGGGTAACCCGAGGCTTGGGCAATCCAGCATGTCCACCATGCTGCCAGGCAGCTAGCAAGCAGAAACTCTGCCTCTTCGCAGCTTGAGGAAGGGCAACAAGACACTCTCCTGGCCACACCTAACTGTACCAAGAAGATGTGCATGGTGCCCAGTATTGCCTCTATGGCTATAGCCCACTCCTTTTCATCTCTAGTGTATCTCTTGGAAATGTTGCTGGTGAAAAAGCCAAAGCTTGATGACCAGGCAGCCAAAGATAGTTTTGAGATCAGAACTCATAATTTTGGGCAATTTCAATGTATTTTACTATGCCATGAATAGTTCTCTTCTCCTCGAAGGGCCTTTCACTCTTCTCTGCATCTGCCCATGGTATTTGACTGAAACTCCCCTGTTTACAAGGTGCAACATGCTGAGGTCATTAGGCTGTCATTTGGACATGCAGCAGATTTCCCAACTCCTGTGGGGCAGGGCTGGGCTGAGGCAAAAATTCCTACTGAGAATAAAGGGTTTTAAATAAAGAAGCCTATGATAAATCATTTTGCTAGGAATAGAACTGGCTGGTGGGAGAGCATCACAAGGCTCCTCTGGCACAGGCAGGTAACTAAACAACATGACATGGGACCTCCTGCTTCCTCCCCTCCAGCTTTAAGAGCACAGGTTCTGTTTCTCACATCATCCCCCAAATTAATGCTGTGTTACTCAGAAGAGCAAGCACCAAGACACAACTGTTTAGCCTTCACAGCCAAAAGACCATGCACTGCACTCCCATCTCGCTGTCAGGTTCTGAGCAGAAGGATGCACTTCTGAGAGGTGCTTGCACTATGAGCAGCGCAGGTGGAGCAGAGTGCACAGGACAGCAAGAGCACACCTACAGAGGTGGTGCTGGTGTTCACGGTTATGGGTGTCTTTGGGTGACTTTACTGTATGCACAGGGCTCAGCGGTTTGTCAGCTGTGCTGCTAAGCAGCACTCCCACCTAGCGAAACGAGGATCCAACGGTCAACCTGAGCTGCACTCACAGCAGTTAGTACAGCAGAGACTTACCCATGATGGAGTCAGTAACCTGAAGAGAAACTGTTTAAAAGCAAAGAAAAAAATGTGTCTCTAATCCCCAAAACACCCACTTTAGGGGCTTGCCTTGAATGATGCGCTGGCATGATGTTAACAAGAAGCAGAAATTTTAACTAATAGAAGCATGAATATTCCCCCACTTTACCTCCAAAATCCTTGAGCAAATAAAGCTAATCTGATGAAACAAAGCTATATTTGCAAAGCAAATTTACCCCTGTAATATACACGTGCCACTCCCGGGGAGAAGCGAGGGAGATGCAAGCAATCACCCAGAGCAGATTGCCTGGCTGATGCTGGGGCACTGCTGCTCAACAGCACTGAACTGGGACAACAATCACAGCCTCCACCCCATGTCTTTTTATTTTGTCTCGTAAGACTTTCTCAAGCTCTCCTCACAGAGTCAGTCAGTATGTGTATTGATCTTCCATAGTTTTCGGTGATTTGTGGGGGTTTTTTTAATAGCTCTTTGCAGAAAGAATCAGAGCTTTCCGTTAACATAATAATATGAACGTCACTGGTTGCACATCAGAAGTTGGCTGTCAAACATCTTTTTGTAGTTGCTCTACTGCAAACTACAGGGTTGAGCCCAAATTCACACCAACAACAGGAAATTAGCACTTGCGATGACTTTCTTGCTCAGAGTGGTAACTTCAAGCCAGCTCCTTTCCCTATTTCCCTACCAAAGCTCCCATTTGTCCTGGGTCCTCCCAAAAGTCGCCTTTGTGGAGCACTGATCCAGTCCTCCAGCAGGTGAACGCAACAGTTTTCCTCCAAACAGCAAAATAAGAAAACAAAATCCCAACAAAAAGCTTCCATCATTCAAGCAGCCCTCCTCGCCTCTCCCTCAGCTCCATCTGATGGAAGGCTGCCTCAAAACGTCCCCATCTGACGAAAGATTGTCTTAGAAAGTGACTGAGGCTCAACAAACCTCAACACATTAATCCCATGGCTCTGAGCGTAACGTGTCCCAGCACAGACCATGCAATTACCTCTGAGTGCATCAGCCTGTCCAACCAGTTGGTTTAGTGGCCAGCAGACCCTCACCATCACACCCTTGGCCATCGTGGCTGCCGTGCAGAGACAGCACAAGGACTGGCCCATTTGCCAGGCTGGGTGAGCTGGGGCTTCCCAAGCCCCAAGCTGCAATCACAGCTCCCAGCTTCCTGGCAGTGCAGTAGTAGTAGATTGACAAACAGGACAGCAGAAGGTGGGATCCAGCATTTTGTTGCACAATGGCTTCAAGAGAAACAAATCTCACCTTTCCCAAGCTCTGGAAAAAAGATTAACTTAAGGAGAGAAAAAAGGGAAAGAAAAAGGCCTCCAGGGGCTTCATTTTATCCTTCTCCATGGAGCTGGTAGCTGACCCCAGCAATTTTGATGTTTAGCAACAGCTCACCCCCATGCACCTTCCTCCTGCTCTCCCAAGAGTCCCTGCACAGCCTGAGCCATTACAGCTAGCAGTAATCAGGGCATCCCTCCTGCACATCTCTCTTTGCTTCTCAAATCTCCAGCATACTATTTGAATTGTATCTAATATAAAATAAGTGGTCCCAAAGACATTCCATTAACACAGGTTTGAAGGTGACCATGGGTAGGTCAACATTATTTTTGGCATGTAGTGCATTAAGCAGACAGAAGAGATTTGCTCTGTAGCATAAACTAACATGACCCCAAGGCAGCATTCATTTGCATTCAATGAAACACCTCCTTAGGGAAATGCTTTTCTTATTCAGCCTGCTTTGGGTAGTAAAGCTTGACTAGCACTGTGTTTGGGACCCTCAAATTCAGATGCAGATGGAAAGATGCTGTCATTCTGGGAATGAGCTGGGAAGCTTGTTGCTGAGCCTACCCACAGCAAGACACGTCTTGTGGCTGCTTATTTCTTCAGTGTCATAGAAAAGATCACGCTTATGTGGAATCGGTGAGTGATCAGCTAAAACAGCTGGAGGGATTTCCTCATCTCCAGTAAAGAAAGGTCATTCTTTCCATCAGACAGTTTTCAACCCTGTCACAGCACACAGACTGGGAGGAACCTTCGCTAGGCTGACGTAGGTGATACTGCATCCATCACCCAGGTGCAGAGAGCTTCCCTTCCCCAGCAGCAGTATCTCTGAAGGTCAGTGCCTTTCCCTGCGTTAAGCTCAGGAGGAAGGGCATCATCTGTGCTGGTGTTTGGGAATTACATGTTCAATTCCCACCTCTAACACCAGCTGGGCTCTGGTTTTGGGACAGTTACACAATGGCTAAGAGAGTTGGGGCTGTTCAGCCTGGAGAAGAGAAGGCTTAGGGAGGGATCTTATAGCGGCCTCCCAGTACCTGAAGGGGCTACAAGAAAGCTGGGAAGGGACTTTTTATAAGGGCAGTTAATGACAAAACAAGGGGAAATGGGTTTAAAATGGAAGAGGGTAAGTTTAGATTAGATATTAGGAAGAAATTCTTTCCTGTGAAGGTGGTCAGACACTGGAACAGGTTGCCCAGAGCAGCTGTGGATGCCCCCTCCCTGGAAGTGTTTAAGGCTAGGCTGGATGAGGCTTTGAGCAGCCTGGTCTAGTGGAAGGGGTCCCTGCTGATGGCAGGGGGGTGGAACTAGATGAACTTTAAGGTCCCTTCCAACCCAAACCATTCTGTGATTCTAATTTCACTACAGTTCTTTCCCCAGCTGTAAAATAGGAAGAAACCTACTTCTTTCCTCTCTTACCTTTAGCCACAGTTCTCTCTTTATACCTAACCTTTATCTATTTACAGGCTAAAACAGAAAGCAGGATTATTTTGAAAGCACACGCAGGCTGCCTGGGCAGTCCGACCTCTTTGGGACAATTAGCAAGGCCATCACAGAGACATCCATGTCGCTGGCTTTGCTTGGGGTCTGCCGGCATTTCACTAACACCAGTAGAACTAATAACGCGGGGGGAGCCGAGGACCCTTCCTCCGGGGGAAGAAACACAACCCAGCTGACTGCAAGATTAAATTTACTGCAATATGAAGGGATCACCATGGAAACCTCTTTATTTTATTTCAGCCAATCTTTCTGTGCTGTCACTCGCAATATCACCTTCTCACTAGCCATAAAGAAAGGATTCCCAAAGAGGTTTGTAATCCTTGCTGGCTGGCCGAGCCATCTGCCGGGAAGACATTTTTTTCTCCAGAAAACCCATTTTCTCTCTGGTTTTTCTCCTCACCAGGTGTGACTTCACCAGTAAAGGCCAAGGCACTGCTCCCATCCTGCACTGCTCCTTCTGCAAGGATGCTAGATTTTAACTTTGAGAATAAAAACAGGGACAAGCGGGAAAACCTGCTATTTTACTGCCACCATTTTCCTCTGTCCCTGTACCTCCCAGCAAGGAAAACTGCTGTTTTGCCCTTGAGCACCAGCCCTTGAGGAGCTGCACATGTCAAAAGACAGCTCCATCAACCTACCATGCTGTAGTGCTGAGTCAAGCACTGACAACACTTGGGTGAGAAGTGAAACAGGATAAAACCAGCAGCTTCTCCATGGAAAACCTGAAATGAGACCATTTGGAGGAGTCCCACTAAGTGAAACTCCACTTAAATCTTCTCCACAGGAACCAAAAACTTGAAAGAAATTAAATAAACCATTTTGGCTTCCAGCTGTGCGGACAGAGATGATGAAGGGAACTGCTGTCTCTTTGGAGAAACTTACACAAACACTTACCAGAAAACAAGCTCTTTGCACAGCACAGATCCATCCTGGTCCTGTGCCTGTAGACAAGCAGCAGTTTCAAACTCTGCATGTCACAGTGAGAAGAGCTTCAGTTTTGGAAGATCATCACCTGAATTTCAGAGGGAGGTAAACAGGTCAGCCTTTTCAGACACTTAGTTGTGTCACATCTGGGGTTCCCTTATCTCCTGTACAATGAAGCTCTCAATTTATATTTGCAGTCATCTGTAAAAAGACTTTAGACCACCATCCGGCTCATTCAGAAGTGTTTCTACAACGATCAGTGGTTTGGGGAACATTGGTGTTGTCTGCGGGACGTGCGACAGCCTCGCGCAGTTCTGCTTTTCCTCTGGGGCTACTTGGGATGTTGTGAAAGATCATCTCCCTTCAAGTGGAGCATAAACTCTGCTGGCAAAGCCTCCCATTCTGGAGAAGATACCAGCCATTCCCTCTTCAGGCCTGGATGAGCACAAGCACCTATTTGCAAATGAACACCCCACCAGACCAGTTCCTGTCCCCAAACTCTGCCAGCTGGACAGTTAATGACCACCTCCACCTTGCAGGGTGCCCACATTCACCCATAGCAAGTGCCATCCTGAAGAGATGTCTCCTGTAGCTCCTGCTTATTGCATTAGCTACCAGGAAGCGTGCAGATCTCAGTGACCTGATTTGCCCCAGAAAACACAATTGCCTCCAGCAAGGAGGGGTTCGTCAGCAAGCACAGCACTTGAGCGGAGAGAAGGCCGTGATTAGCAAGCATCCCTATGACTTCTGCTGTAAAATTGCCTTGCCTCTAATTACTTCATGCCAAGAAATAGCCTTCAATATGTCAGAGGAAGCAGAATCCTGAAGAGAGCTTGCTTGCCGACAAAGCCCTCGGATAAGTTCAAAGAACAGCAGCTGCTTAAGAAGCATCACCTTGTCTTTTAGGCAAGGAAATATTATTTGCAAGCTCTATATATTCTCCAGTAAATTCATGTCAGAGAGATTATAGCTGTGATATGACCCGGGGCAGAAGAAACTGAAGTCCAGAGCACTCACATGGGAGTGGCATGTGCCTCCTGAAAAGACCACTAACAAAGAAATTAGCAACTTACTCCAATGTTTTGGAAAACCTGCACATTTTCAGTTAAGTTTTTTCCTCAGAATAAATTATAATAGACACATTTTAATAAAATGAACCTGTAAGCTAGCTTCCCTTCTGAGCTTCAGGGTAGATGACCTCCTGAAGGACCAGCCTAACTAGTCATGCCTATGAATAGGTAACTAAAACAACTGCATGGGCAGGTGGGACAGCTTGGCCCCCCACACCTTGCAAAGATGCATGGCTTCAGATGTACAGGAGGTGTTTCAGTTTGTATTTGCTAAATAGCAATTTAATAGCCCAATTTTTTATGATGGATCAGTCATCATGGTTTGCAAGACAGGAACGTACACCCACTGAATGAATAAATTTAGTCATCCTCATTCCCTACCAGCTCATCTTCAGCGGAGTTACAAGCTACAACCTGGGGCATTTCTAGATCTGCTTCCTTAATAAGCTCATTTCTCAGTCTAAACACCAAAGCAAAGCAGGAATATTCTGCCTCTTGTCACCAGAAGCACATCCCAGGCCCATCCCGGCTGCCAGAGAGGAAGGATAGGGAGGAGAGATGAATAAACAGAAATAACAGAAAATGGTGAGATACTCTGGATAATGGCTTAGGATTGCCACTTGTATTCCACCACTTCTGCGGGGCAGTTTTAGGATGCTCCATTTGCCTTCCTCTCCTTGTCTGTCTTGTTTACCTCAAGTGTTAGCTCTTCAGAGCAAGGACCACCTCCCACCGTAATTTGGTACTCTATTTGATGCTAGAACAGTCTGTTCTCAGGCAAGGCCATTCAGTACTTCAGTAATATAAATAACGAGATCTCAAGTCTATTTTTGACATGATGTTATTGTGAAGGAAGTCGAAGAATTGTTTTTTCCTATGAAGTGCAGTTAAATACTTTAGAGAAAACATTATAATACCACACAGAGCAAACATCTGTCGAAAGAGTTCTTTCAGACAAGCCTTAAAAATCTGGCAGGCATAGGCTTATCGTAAGATCAGGTGGAGTGATCTCCTCCAAAATCTTTTTTTCCCCCCAATAGAATAAACTTTTTGGGGATAAATGTATCAACAAATAATTTTTTACAAAGAAGCCCAAACAAGCTTTTACAAATCTCACATTTTGCAGAAACTTCAAATTTCACTAGCTGTTTTGTTTCTGAAATTTTCTTCATGGAATTTTGTGTTTTGATATGCATACATATGTTAGATTTTACTGCAGTACCACTGACACAGAAGATGTCACATAGGAACTTTTGCAATGAAAAATGAATCTTGCAAAACATGGGACAATGTAACCTTTCAGGAGATTCTGACATAAATTTGGATTAACATATGTTGGAAAACTTTAATATTTTTGACTCCCTAGTTTAATATGTGCTAAATGGTTTTTATATACATTGATCACTGTGTTATAGAGACTGCAGAAAGAGAAATCAGTAGAAAGAAATTGAGCCATACTATGTGCTTACTATTATATTTACACCACAGATTTATAGTGCTGTTACTATAAGCTTATTTTGCCACAGGTTTCCTTTTGTCTTAGATAGTGTAGAAGTAGTTTGTTGGGAAACAACCTGAGGATAAAATCTACAATAAAGCAATCCATAATAAAAATAAAATATATGAAACCATGTTTTAAAATCAGTAAAGATTGCATATATTCATGAACCCTTCACACTTTTTTTTTTTAAAGATGGAAAAATGGTAGAAATGTTATTTGTTAAGCGTTTTATTTTAAAAATATTTGTTAAACTATTCCATTGCGGTCAATCTATCATCACCAATCTGGATGCTATAAATATTAATAATTATTCTTTAATAATTGAATTAGTAATTCAATTATTAATGGAAATCTTAATATGTATTAATATTTTCACGATTTTGTCTAAGTTTGCCTATTCTTCCATCTGTCTAGCTGTTCTGTGCAAAGCTACCTTAAAGCAGCCGAACGAGAGCCTCAGTGATGCATTTTGTGAGGGCTGATGCAGACAGAGTCCACCATCTCATAGCTACTCCAAGGTCCCGACACACCAAAGCATTCCGCTGCACTCTTGGCTTTAAGAGCAAGAGTGGTTCACTGATGGCAGCAGAGCTACCTTTGTGTTTTTGGAAATATTCTTTCTGCTTTTATTAATGGGAAAAAAATTGCCTGAAATACCCTTTTTGGGTACATGAGTCACAACCTCATACAAGAGTTTGTTCAGAAGTGTGGAGGGGAGTGTGGAAACGCTGTGCATCCTTAGCAGACATGTCATTACTTTTAGTCTTGCCTTTGCTGTCCTCATCTGCCCATTTAAGAGCCACTCCTGAGATAATGTAGCCAAAAGCTCTCCGAGAGGCTCTTGGCAGGAGTGCTTGCTAAGGCGAGCTGTCACAGAGGGCTGCGTTCAAATATTTGTCTGTTTCTCTTTTTTCTGTCTCCTTGCACATTCCAAACATCATAGTGAAGATCAAAGCTGGCAAATTGGTTCCTTTCCTCCAAAAGGCAGCCGAACTGGTTTGGTCTCCTAGCTAAATTTATCTCAGGTAGTTACTAGCTGAGATGGGGACTATGAGAGGGAAATCTGGCAACCTTCTCATACTCTCTTAGAAAAGAGAGAAGGAAGCTCACCAAGCACATTAGACCAGAGAGAATGTAAGAAAAGTAAACTCTGTCTCACCATTTTTCCAATGCTGCCCCTTCCCAGCCTCTGAACAGCTTTCCCATCGATGCCAAAATTCATGAGAAGCAGGTGCAGCAGTCCAACACCCACCAATCAGATCCAGACATTGCCTGGGAAATACACGCAACATTTATTAACTGCAAAACCAGTGAAAAGTTGTCCAGATTATAAATTGCTAGTAATTTTCACTTAGGAGACAGCCACCTGATCACCCCTCCCATATTACCAATAAACCCTCTCCTCCAGTTGTGCCCATTGTGTTTTCTCGCAGCTCATCTTATACATGGAGGAACATGCTCAGCTTGCATTTAGCATTGAAATTTGCTGGCTTTATTAACAAGCTGTTTCTACTCTGTGCTTGCATGACCTAATAAGGCTTCTCTGTTTTCTCCTGCTAGCTATGATAGCTTGTTCAATACGTTACTTGATCCTTGCAGACCTTGTTTCACCTCTATCTTTAAACCAACACAGTCACAGCACTATCATGAAGACTCATGCCTTGAGGTTATAGAGGTGTCTCATTTCTAAAGCATCACCCCTCATGCATCTCCACGTACCCAGGGTTACCCTGAGTACCAGGTTGGCCAAGACAATACTGAGACCTATCTCTAGAGGGCTATAGAGTCACCTTGCACCATGGTTCAGTCTATCTCCAGCTCCCATCTATCCTAGATGCAGTAAGTCACATCATCTTTGTGAAAGGTTAAGAACATATTTCCTGCCAAAGTCAGTCTTTTCTCCACAGAGACACGTGGCCTAGATAAAGGCAGCCAGACACAGAGCACCAGGGAAAGACAAAGACAGACAGAAAAAGAAGGGAGAAATTATCACAGTGTGCAAGCAACTAGGCAGGAGACACTCATTCAGAGGATATCAAAAACATTAGAGAGGACAGATGTCATCTTATCATATTTAGCCACCCAAGAGCTGTCTGTCTAGTGGAAGCTGATCAATCAGAAACTGTTGCAGAGCACTGTCTACAGCCAACAAGAAGCAATAAACCTCCCTAGGAGAAGACTCACGTCATCCCATTACAAGGGTGGGGTAAATCATCTTTAGGAGATGCCTCTCCCTCTCTCTGCATTGCCCACAGGAGCCTAAGGACTGTGCTGAACAGCTTTGTACAGCTGCCATTCCTAATGAAAGGTGAAGCCCATTTGCCAGAGGTTCAGGTTAGACAAGAGTTCTCCAACTTGCACGCAAAGTCAACCTCCCTGAGGTTGATGTGCCAGACGGACAACCCAAGAGCTCTCCCCTTCTGGAAAGAGCTTACTGGTCCCTGCCACAGGACAAGTGCAGTCACCAGAAATGGAGACAGACAACCAAATTCATTAGCAGGTGCTTGCCTAGCACCAAGAGAGACTTGTTTTTACGTAGCATAAACTGCTTCACCTGCACAAGACAAGGCTGGATCAACCCGAAATAGATGTCGACACAACATTTACATCTGTATCACCAAATAAGACGTTTCTCTTTAAAATCCATCCCAAGCATTTCACTGCAAGATGACAACTTGAAATAAAGCTATGCCTTGCCCTACCAGAGATACACAGGTTAAAGAAGATGACAGCATTGCCCTAAGTAATGAGGAGAAAGCATCTGCGCTGGGTACAGTGAAAGCACAGAAGGGGAAGGAGAGAACAACCTGCGATGATCTGAACTTGGGTTCTTCCAGATCAGTAGGAGATGGCCATTAAACTCACTGAACAGTATATTTTCTCCTGGCTTTAACTCTCTCTTGCCAAAGACCATGTGAAGCCTGCACAGCTGAAGTTAGATGACTGGAAATTCAAGAACTAGGAGCTGTCTGACAAATTTATTAAAGCATACCCACCTCTGTCACAATTTAATGAACAGATTATGCATTCGTTGGACATATAAATGGTAGCCATGGAGAAACAGTCCCATCTCCCTCCAGAATAAACAACATTTCACAGTTTTAATTGTGTCTTGATGTTATAACGATCACAACTAAACTGGGTAATCATTCATTAAACATGAGCTAATTCCATGTCCTGCTATAATTATTATTGTTTCCTGAAAATATAATGTGTAGTACAAATACAATAAGTGCAAATTGAAATATTGCTTTTGGAAGGTTATTTATTACTACCTTCAGCTGTAAACATTTATAACTGAAATTTATTGGCCCATGGTATCTTCATATAAATATTTTATGTTCAGCCTCAGGGATCTGCATCTTCTCGTTTAAATGTCTCAGTCCTGGTGTCTGCACCAGCAACATAACCTCAGGAGAGAAAGTTTGCTGTCCTGTATTATTTGGCCATCCTGCTGTTAATGTAAGGCAGCATTATGTGTTCTATATATTACCTGTCTATAGGTGCAGGCAGATGTGAGGTAGCAGCAGGCTCGTTGCATTACTCTGGCATATGAATTTAGCGTAGCACGTGTAGAATTCCTACATGCAATAGGGCAGCACAGGCTCATTACTTCTTTTTTTGCAGTATTTCTGCTGAGATTCTTCTACTGAGTTGAGGAAAACATCTGGGGCAACTGGAAAAAAATATAAATCTGTATATGTCAGTGAAGAGAAGGATTCGTGGAGAAAACACTGATGAAACTTCAGTCTCTCTGCTCTTATTTCTATTCCCATGCCAATAGGGCAGCAAGTAGTGCCCTGAAGCAAAGAAGCAAGAGTTGTTGAGATACGGGAAACAAGTTTAAGACCTGGTCTTATACATCAGTGTTACAGGAAAGGCTGGGAGCCAGCCAGGCATAGGACACTGCATGCACCTCGGTGTGACAGCCAACTGACTAATGCAGAGTAACATTTTCCAGCAGCCCTGATGTGTGCCCCAAAATATGAATACATCCATATTGCAGCACACAGGAGAGGCATCTTGTGCCTTTACTCCTTTCTCTTCAGAAACCTGATGCACTTAAGGAAGGTGTGAAGCTGACAGCAAGCTGGGCTCTGCCTCCAGTGCAAACTCTGCTTGCTGCCACTGCTACACAGCCGAGCAACTCCAGCAGCTGGGGCTGAACATGCTCTCTAACTCCTTGCTGGATCCTACCACTCCTCCTGCACCAGGTGTCAGGGCTGGGTTGTTCTGCGCCGTGCCCAGAACTGATGGAGATGTACAGATAGTGATAAAGAGGTGCCTGTTCAATCTCAGCCACTAAATTATAATAAATCATTTGGGTTTCCATGGCACCCACCCAGAAAAGTTGAAGGAACCAAGAATGAAGTAGTTGAACTGATAACAAAAATAATGTATGCTTTTCAATGATAAATTTCAATTTCTGCAGTGGAGAGACTGGAAGAAGGCCAGGTCCATATCAATCCTTTCAAGAGGAACTAATGGTTCTCCCAGGACTCCCAGTCCCTCCCCACACTACCAGGAAAAATAACAGCAGAGATCCTTAGGGAAAGCTGCAGAGCCTCTTGATGAATATAATAGGTGAAGGGTGAGCCAGCATGAGTTTTGCCAGGGAAAAAAACACCACTCTGTCCTAAATAATAAGAACTTACTGAAAGGAGAAACAAAGTAATGGTTGAGGGATAGGCAGAAGATATCATGTGGACTCTCAAAGAAGCTTCGTCTTAAGTGCCCCAGAAGACTATTAACCCTTGGAGCATGAAACAGGAGCGCACGCTTTCAGCGCTCACTTTCAATTATCTGCACCGAGGGACTGCTGAGCATGTTTGCCTCTGGATTCCCCATTTTCATAAATGGATAAACACACAAGCGGGTGCCTCTCTCTCTCCGGCGCCTCTTCCCATCTCTGCCTGCTCACAGACTTTCCGTCTGATATTGTTTTTGTTACTACTGGTATAAAACCAGAGGAAAACCTGCCTGAAAGATTATCATCAGCCCCCAGCTCTGCAGATAAATCCCCCATGCAATGAAATGGGACTAAGTCCCTACAACCACCATGTGGGGTTTTTTTTTCCCTTCTTGTTTAATTTCTGAGCAGCCCTTTATCCCAGAATTTTTAACAGCTCCGGAGTACTCGGTGTTCCATCACTTATAGTATGTAAGGGGTATTGATCTCTTCAAGTTTATCCTTTTAAGTGGTTCCCATCAAGCGCCGGGAAGTCAACCAGTTTGAGTTGTGTAACCCATCTACGAAACTCGGGAAGAGACAATCAAGTCTACTCGGAAAATGAGGGTGGTTGGTTTGGTTTTTTTCCAGAGGGAACTCGAGTGTGTGTAACACTGTTAATACACTATGTTTGCATGCCCTTAAAAATCAGTTTATAGCCGTACTGAGTGCCTCCAAACATTAAATATGTTTTATAAGTAGTTGGCTAACTACCTGGGTGTGCTGTAAATGCAGTAGTAAATAAAACAATAAGACTCTAAATATCAGCTGTATTTCATAGCCAGCGGTACTTTTTCAGCCATGCAGCAATTCCCAATGTTTAAAACCTTAATTTTTAGGCTACACTGTGACTAGAATTCACACCTAATCTTTTTAAGTTATGCTAAATATCTCTCACCTGTTCAATCTGATTATCCTTTCACAACGAGTGGACATGATTTATACTGAGCAGATAGGAACGTCTTCTTGAGCTGGAAATTTGTTAACCAGGCTTCTACATGCATCGATAGTGTTAAATCAGATGCTGCTTGGTTTAGGTCCAGGTGACACTAGAACCTTCTTGTTTGATGTGGTCACTTGCTGCAGGATTGCAAATGTTGGGGTAGTTTTCGTATCACCAAGCCTTTCCTGGGCAGAGGCGATTTTCCTGGCAAACTCTTCTCACTCAGCTGTGTTTTGTAGTCAGTATAAAGGACATCTGCAAAAAGGGAAAATGGTAAAGTGCTATGAGCAGCTGTTCAGATTAACCCTTCCTACAATTTTCTGTTTATGGCACAGCAGAGGCTGACAGAAAACAGAGCTATGCCTGTCACCCCATATCCATGCCTCCAAAATCTGTTGGCTTAAAACAAGTGTACAAGAGTAGGAAGAGAGAGCATAAAGAAAAGATTATAAAAGAGAAAATTTCATCTGTGAGATAGTTGGATTTTTAATTTTTTTTTTTACAATAAGTTTTTCAGGATTTTTGTTTTTGTTTCCACTGGATCGGATGAGATATTGGCAGGAAGAGAAAAGGCACGATGTTCAGGGAGTGAAGGCTGTCTTTCTGCCCAGCTCTGCAGTGCCCATGCTATGGAGCAGGACATCCCAATAGAGCAAACCCATCAGCTGGTACCTGGAGGAGCCTTTCTGCCAGCCCATGCCCAGACCTACCCTGGGCACTGCTTCTTCAGTGACCAGAGGTACCTGGTACCGACAGACCCCAGACCTGCCATGAAGAAATCCCAACCCAATTGACCAAAACAACTCAAAAAACCGAACGCAACCTTGACAGTCCTTCTACAGAGAAGCTTCCTTTAAAATAATGACTATTAACTATTTCTGCTTCTTCCAGTATCAATTGCGGTTTTGCTCTCCCACCAGTGCAGAATTTAGTTCATTTTACTCTGCTATAGGGACAAAAATATTGCTCAGATGAACATTTACTGGAAGCCGGAAGGGTAAGCTGGGGCTGGACAGCAGTAGATGACTCCTGGTCATCAAAGCACACACCAAACATGACACATCCATCACTCACACCATTAAAATATTCCAGCTAGATAGAAGATTCTGAATAGACAACTGCAATGAGCTTTGTGCTTTCAGGATGGGCGCTCACACAGTGCTGCTGAGCAGGCCTGTCAGCTAGCTCCACTATTGCTAAACCCAATCCATAAATCAAAATGGGAGGATATAAACCAGGACGGAGACATGACTGCAGAATGCCCATGATCTGAGATCAATATTCATTTTACAAACCTTTCCAGAAGAGTTCCTTAATTAATTGTTGGAATTAAAGTCAAAATTGACCCCTCGATTTGTTCCTGTGGCCTTTAAATCAATTTTCTTTTCTTTGCAAATCATCATTTTAGGCAAATGAAACAACACTTTTTTTTCTTTAGTAAGTATTAAAAAAAGTGCCCACATTCTGAATATACTCTGAACAGGACTCACAGGGCATGAAGCCAGCATCTCCCACTTTTATCTAAAACAGGGGAAATATTTTCCCAATTACAAGCCAATACGGAGACTTTACCCAACTCAGCTTGCATCCCCACCATTCATCCTCACACTGTGATCTGCAAGGTAAGGAATAGAGAAAATAGGATTCAAGAGATTAAGATGTTTACCTAACGTCACTGAAGTCCCAGTTTACGCACACTGCAGTTTCCCAAGATCTCAGTGCGAGTTTCATAATTTGTGTGCTACCTTCTTCTGCATCTTTTCCTGGATTCCCTTACATTCATTATTTTGCCAATGTTTTCAGACTTCCTAAAAATCCCAAATTAGATAAAGCTGGGGTTTTTTTTCCTTACAACTGAGATGCTGATTGCGCCCTCCCAATATTTCACAGCTTGGTCCCTAGATAACCGTTCTCTCTGGGAGAGCAGGCAGCTCCCATCGACTGGCTGAGGATGTTCTCATTGATGATGCTCTATCTTGCAAACCCAAGACTGGATTAAGACGTATTATTTCCCATCTGTTGTATTCCAACCATGGGAATTACCTGAAAAGCCCCACTCAGAGTGACCAGGATGGGTCTGTAGAGTGGTCTTGACAGCAAGAGCGGTCTCCACTGGAATACACATTGATGGCAACATAAGACTTCACTCCTGATCTTCAGAACCAGGTGTAGGTGTACAGCAGGGGGCCAACATATCCAAAAACTCTCTAAAACCTAGGACAAAAGGCACATGAGCTTGACATAAAGCATTTTCCTCTGTGGGAACGTAAGATGGCAGAAAGATAATTGTAAATCAATATATCTCATGGATTTTTAAAATATTATTCAGAATACACTTACTTATTTGCACTTCCTCACTACAATTAAGAGAATTAGTAAGTAAGTAGACACATAATTCACTGAGTAAAATTTTCCAAGGCTGAAGTGGGGATGCTGGGCGGGCTCTGAAGGCACCCAGAGATGTTGGCAGGCAGAACCAAGTCCCCTCTTACCTGCCCAGGCACCACAAAGATGGTCAGTGAAAATCGGCAGATATTATGTCTGCATTTTAATGGCACACTCCTGTGCAATTTTTAAAATTGATAGCTCTGCACAGCATTCACAGATGAATACCATCTGGTATGGTGATTTATTGCCCCTGAATTTCTCAAGTTACTTTTTTTTTTTTTTTTACTTTTCTCATCATCTTACCTTTTCCTTACATTTTCTCTGTACAAAAACATTTTCTATAGAAATGCAGTTGACAGAGGCATTTTCCTAACATGCTATTTTATCATAAGATAAACAGCAGCCTGTCACTAGAGAGACCAACAAACAACTGATGTATGGGATCTATTTAATACCTCTGCAACTCCAGAGGCCTTCTGGTCATACATGCTGTTCTTTTTCAATATCGTAAGAGATGCTCACAACAGGTCATAGGGAAAAATTAATATATGATGATGGCATTAAAGAACATGTTTCAATGCACATATACATGGAGGGGGGGGAAAAAAAAAAAAGTGTTGTACAAGCATCCCTGGTCCCTCCTAATTTTTCAACGACTGATCTGGAAGAACACAGTAAACTTATTTCGTAACTTTGTTCATTGCGGCTTTGTTCATTGCGGTTACACTAATTTTAGTGTAACCTTCTTAACTTTGACTTACACTTGATTTCCAACTCACATCTTAATTCTTTCAGTGTATGTGATGTTCATCACTATAGCTCCCAAGTTCTTTGTAATCCTTAATATATCTAGCCTTTTAGTGCTGGCTCGTAATAGTATTGCCCTCGGACCAGGGGCTGAGCAGGAGGAACACGGGCCATGGGGGCCAAGATGCACGATGCTGCCGAGCATCGGCAGGATGGCGAAGGCAAGTTCATGTTTTGGAAAGGAAAAGCATCATCTAGGTGAGGTAGTGCAGCTTCCTGCCCTTACAGCAAGGTACTGCACAAAGGCATTGATAACTCAGGCCTATGGTGATCAAATGATTTCTTATTTTTAAAATTCTGAATTAAAAGGGTTTTTTTTCTTTTTTAACTATGGAGAGCAATTAGCTAGATTTGTGAGAGTTTTGGGAAGCAACTGCTGTTACACTGAGGAACCTTGCACATGTTTGGGACTGAGTGAGAAACCAAAAGCTCTACCAGGCTCACCAAAAGATGTTTTTCTCCCACCGTTAAAATAATTTTTCCCTGAACTGGAGTCTCCATAGAGAGCTCCGAAGTCTCCCTGTGGCTGAGGACACGTGGTAACCCCCATACCTCTGCTGTGCCTGGCACGGAGCTAACCCCTCAGGGACCTCCTTGTGTCCCCATCTCCTTCCCAGGAGTCACCTCCCTGATGGGACACTGTGTGGCAACAACACTGCAACTGCACTCCAAACTCAAACCTCTGTCAGCAAACACAGACACAGGGAATGCCAGCCAGGTCCAGGGCCAGGAGAAGGCTTTGCCAGCAGCTCCAAAGGGGAGGGGAGGAAAATGCTGATCCATCCTCCTTTCATACAAACTCTGAACTATTTGTGATTAATTTAATACATCTATCCCATTAGACAACCAAATCACCCTTTTTACCCTGCTAGAAGGAAAAGTTTCCCTTGTTATTTAAATATGCTAGACTGAATGGAAACCAGACTATAGATTGCCTGTCCTTTTACTCATACGAAATTATAATTAAAAGTCATGTTAAAGTTGGGAGATTGAGAGAGTTTGTGATAGATAACAAGCTAGGAGCTGTCAAAACTGTCAGGCTATTATGAAATTAAATAATTCACACCCCAGTAATTGCTTTTATGTGCATTTTCTTATAAAATCCAGGAGACATGAGTCACTGGTCCTTACAAAAGAGCCTTGTTTATCAGCCTTGAATACACCATATTGCACTTTTACTTTCAGGGAGTGTTTGCCACAGCTATCGTCCTCTGAAGATTTAAAGAAAGCAAATGCAGTGCTCAGTGTCACTGCGGTGTCCCCTGCTCTTCCCAACCCTGGAGCTAGGGATGACCGTGGGCACCACTGTGCCATGCTCTCCCAGGCACCTCACTGCCCGCAGCAGCAGATTTGGTCATGAACACCTGTAATGCACTAGAAGTTTTGGCTTTGCAAAACGCCATGTGAAGATTTGTTTTTTCTTCCTCCCACCCAATTCTGCAATTTCTGTGACCTTTTGAAGCTGAGATAAGCCTCAGCTAAACAAATCTTGCTACCAAAAATTTCGGAGCAGTAGCAGGCTTCTTCCAAACTGATGTTTGCAGCCAGGCTTCCTCGTAGCAGCACCTCGGCGTGCTCGGAGAAGCCACAGTGATGTATGAAGGGATGCCACTGCACTAAGTATTGTTTCCAAACAGTGAAAGGAGGATTTAAGCCACCTGAAAAGTTTTGCTTCTTATCCAAAAGGGGTATTTTGGGAAGTAGGAGGGGAGGAATGATGCGAGAGATATCTTTTAAATCAGATTATTGGCAACATTTCTGACCTCCCAGTGTTGACTGTATTTGTCTAATGAGGGATGCTGACCTGTTTAAGATGAGAGGGCTGATTGAAGCTGGTATTAGAGGAGAATATGAAACACATCGCGACGTCCCAATGACTTGTACAGCATTTAGCCACTAGATGCCCCTGCAAGCCACGCAGTCTGCCAGGCACTGCCTGGGTTTTGGCAGGCAGAAGAGACAACACTGAGGTTCAACCCAAGTAGAAGATCGATTTTTTTTTTTCTTTGCCAGGGTTTTTGACACTAAGTGTTATCTCTTTAACCAGCATCACTCTGTTATATCAAGGGACATGGGATGTGTGTGCAAAAGGGGCTTCAGAACCAACGCAAAACCTTAATGGTCCTTGACTGTCCCCTGCGCTGGAGTTTGGGCTGTTGCGTGTCTTGTTTTTTCACCAGCCAGTTTGCATGGTGCAAAAGAGCAATATGGGGAGATCTAAAAAGCCAACTAATGCTTAATCCAACTAATTCACTTACTGTGCTGCACTAGGTAGTGTCAACTCGTTTCCACAGGTGCTCTCCATGCTGCCTGTCCAGGGAGAAAGATGTTACCACACAGGCTGATCAGTGCTTTCAGCTCAGTGGTTCTCAGGCCCCCATTTTTTTTTACATATCATTAGCAGGGTAATGCTAATGGTAACAACGGCTCTCCAGCTTTCATATTCACCTTTCCTTCATAAGGTATGGTTGACTGCCATGGGAAGAGAAAGAAAAAGTTTGCTTATGTCTATATGCACAGGTATTTATGGACCACGGCGCCGTCATCTTTAGGAGCGAGGCACTCGGGCTTGGTCTATCCATGCCACAACCAAGGTCAGACCAAAAGCTGGGACAGGACTTGTTACTTTCCCAAAGCCTGGTGGGTTTGTTTTGCAATTCCTTTGAAGATCTCCATGTTCTTTGCAGAGATTTTTCTGCACACCTCATGTGCCCCCGTGGGTGGGGCGAGCACTGTTTCGCTATGAATTTCAGTGACAAATCCAGCTATGCAGTTCTGAGCACTCAGAGCAACGGAGATCTGGGGGTTGGACCTGCAGCCTGATCTGTACCAACACGCACCTCCCGCGGATGGAGAGGCTGGGCAGGAAGCTCCTCATGACTCATTTTGACTCTTGTTGGTCTGTCCAAGATGCTGCTGCCAGGATCATCTCTCATCGGTTGCCTGAGCTTTTCTCACAGTCCCACACTTTGAGT
Organism: Antrostomus carolinensis; assembly: GCF_000700745.2. Lineage (NCBI taxonomy): Eukaryota > Metazoa > Chordata > Aves > Caprimulgiformes > Caprimulgidae > Antrostomus > Antrostomus carolinensis. The sequence goes on along the minus strand of NW_010336843.1, from coordinate 156,231 downwards.
TGCTGTGTCAAAACTCGGTAGCACCATGCATGCATCGTCCCCTCGTCCCTAGCACCCAGGCCTCCTCCTCTGCTTCTGTTGACAGTCTGCCCTTTCCCTCTCTGCATCCTTTTCCCACCAGGGCTGTAAAACCCCACCAGACATTGCTCACCCAGCCCACATGCTGGCTCTGCTTGAGGGACTTCAGCTCGCAACCTCTGCAGCAGCACCACACACACAGCTCCTGCCCCACTGCCAAGTAAAAATACATTTACTTGTGGAAATAAACACCTGTGCAAGCATCAGGGTAACCCACGCATGGGCTTGAATATGTACTCAACACTGGGGAAGGACTAACACCTGCTGCTTGCTGTGTCCAGAGGATACATTTTCTGGACAACCCTCCATCCATTGCCCAGGAGGTAGGATAAATGCTGGATTTTGATTTCTGGTGGGTCTTAATTTTTTTTTTTTTTTTTTAAATCTAAGAGCTGAGAATGGAGCTCTCTGACCATCTAACTGCAAAGCTGTTGTCTCACAGCAATAGTCTGTGGCTCCTGAGCACTGGGACTTGTACCTGATGTGGAGCATGGTTCCTCGTCCCACCTAAACCTTCCGTCTCTGCAAGAAAAGCTGTTTGCTTTTTTCTGAGCATAAACACATCTCCCCACCTCTAAGCACACTCCCGGTCACTGGGGGATCATTTCCTCCTTGGGGAGTCACCTCAACACTTGTTTTAAAGGTTCCCTGCTGGCAACAGATTTGGGGATGCTGCAACCCTCAAAAGCAGGGTCAGGCCTCCCCAACACGAGAGGGTAGCAGGGGGCTGAGGTGGCCCTACACACTGCAGGGACCCCATGGCTGCACCGTGCCCTCCATCCTGTCCCCACCAGCACCTCCTCCACGGTGTGGGCCCCCACCACCCACCTCGGCTCACCGCCCCCCCGCAAAGCAGCCTCTCCTAAATATTTGCTGAAGGGAGATCCTCGCTGATAAGAGAGCCGGGAGGCTCTTCAGGGTGACTGTGGAGGGAGGATTAGGGCTGTCTGGCAGGGATGGGCGCTACGGGAGGCTGGTTCCATGGGGAGCAAGAATTCGGCTCTGCTGGTGGCCATCCCACTGCGCTGAGCCTGAGGGATCCTGCCCAAATGAAGACACGTGTTCAAGTCTCGGATTCACCCCATCCCCTGCACAAGGGTTCGGCAAGACCTCTGAGCAGAGCAGAAGCACAGGCCCTCAGGATGCCACCTCCAAAGCAGAGTCCTTCATGCTAAGACAGTGCTTTCAGGGCAAGGACAACCTCTGCCCACGTGCACCTTGCACAACACGTCCTCCAAAGGATGATTTCCAGGGTGCACTTGGAAAGGACATTCCTCTTCCTTGCTGCCCTGCACCAAGGATGGCCATGGAAAACACCTTTAGAAGAAGAAAACATAACTATCATTCCTTCCCCCACCCTTTTTTCTTTGTTTTTTGTTTGGGGTTTTTTTTTTTTGACTCGCACTCCCTGGCAGAAACTACCCTCTCCCATTTTCACGACCCACCTTGTCCCCAGGCTGGTGATGATGGCTACAGGGAACAATGTGGCTTTGAGGCACTCAGTGCATACAGGGGAGGGGATGGGACTGGGGTGCAGAGCTCTGTGGTGGCTGTAATCCCCCTTTAATTGCTGTATAAACACCACCAGTGATTCCCATGGATTGGCAGAGCTGAATGCACTGCCTTCTAACTCCAAGGGGAACTTTTTAACTGAAAAAAACTCATATTTTTCTTAGATGGGACTAGCATACACCCAGCTCTCAGTATGTCAGCAGATGTGCTATAATTTACAGAACACAGTTAATATCAGAAAACCACTACTGTACATACTTAAATAAAAATAAAATTTAAAAAACCACACACACACACACAAAAAAATCCTTTTCCTTCATAGAAACAAGTACATTTATACACACAGCTGCAGCCACATTATACCACTTTTCCTGTATCAAGAAATGAAAGCAGCACAAGCTGGGCGTATCAAGCAGCCCCCAGTTTTGCCAGATGTAGGCATGGCAAACTGCAAGCTCAAATCACTGAGTGACACTCGCCAGCACTGTAAATCACTGTAGCACTAACGTCAATGGAGTTAGATTGATTTCAGCCAGCTACACATCTGACTCAGTAATTCTGCAAATAAACTTTTCAGGTATCAAAATATTTTCCTGAATTTCAGGACACTGGACAAACATGAAACCCAAGAGAATTTTTCTATGAAGTATCTTGAAGGCTTCTGATGCATTCAGTTGGGTTCTTAAAATCCCAAATAAGCCAACTACAGTCAAAACTTTTTCTTGTTATAGGAGTAGACTAAGACTTAAAATTGGAGGCAAAGGCATTTTCCTCTAGGAAGTGTCAATATGCAATTTTGCTTTTAACAGAATTTTCCACAGGTGAAAAATATTTTTCAGTAAAATATCATGACCTAAAAATGTGTCACTGTGCTTCAGGTTTTGTTCCTTAAGGCTTTTTTTTCCCATATTTTGTTTTGTAGCCTGTTTTTTCACTGAAATTCCTAAGACCTTGAAAGCTAAAGACTTTCCTAGCTCAGCACACACATGCTCTCTCTGTCTACACACATCCCAGGAGCTGCAGGTTGTAACAAAACTTGGCCTGGAAAGGAGAATGGAGCAGAGAGCACCGAAAATCACAATTCCTGTGAGAATTCCGTTTTACACAAAAATACTTTGTAGTATGATATATAAATACAAGATTTGGGGTGGAAAGTAGATGTGCACATGAAAAAGGTCATTTTCAGTGGAAAAAAACCCCAACTTTGCAGCAAAGGAAAAGAGGAAGTTGCATCATAAATCTGACAAACTGTATTTCTGGCAGAGTCCTGTGAAATCTCAGCCCTATGGGAACTTTGCTTTTCACCACACTGGGGTCAGGACTCCTCCTTTGGGATGTTAAACACCACATGGTGTTGACCAAAAGTGGCACTGATGTTCACGTGTGCAAACTGGCTCTGCAGGTCACACTCTGCACGTTGAGTGACAGAGACATCCCATCAAAACCATCTTGTGACAATACCTAACTAGGGTTAGCATATTTGCTTGGGCTAAGGTCACTGGTCCAAAAAATTACTCCAGTGGTCCCAAACTGGCCCCCAGTATTCAGACCACGCTTCTACTGGTGAGTATACCTGTGGGTATGATGGCTGCAGGCAGGCTTGTGCCTAAGTGAGACATTTGCAACCTGAAAATTATGTGCTTGAGTAAATACGCTGAGTGGTGCTGAGAGTATCACCTGCCAAAGCCACCTCCCAACTCTTGGTTTCAAACTTGCTGTGATGCAGCCAGGTGGAAGAAGGTGGGGTGGCCAGATCAGGGCAGTTCTGCCTGCAAAAGCCCATGCTGGTGCAGTACAGCCTTTCACTTTGCTGCCATATAATACCTACCCACCTGCCTTGGAGGAACACCTTTCCTTGTCTTGATTCCAGACGATTCAGTTAAAACTTTCATATTCACTTTCTGAAAACCTTCAAATTTGTATGAACATGGAGACAAAGTAGAAGACAGTCAAGCCCAAGCCTATAAGTTTCTTGTGTACACACATCCCCAGCCATCTCAGATATTGCGGTGACCTGTTCAGGGCACCGGCTGTGTTGGAGATCCTTGTATCCCGATTCATCCACTTCTACAAAACTTTGCTCTCAAAGTTACTAAGATTTTCTGACTCATTACTGCAAGGGTTGGTAGTGGTCCAGGTTGTGTAACTACTCTAGTAACTCAGTGATTTTCTCAAGGAGAACTTCATCTTGGTTACAAAATTAAAGCATTATAGGAAATGGCATAGAAATGCTGAGTAAAAACCTCATCAGGTTTGCACAGGTAAATATTCAAAGGATGGAGATTTGAAGCCCAGGGATACGCAACCCTTGCAATCCATTTTAAACCACAAAATGACCAAACACTATTTCCTGTAAAACATAACCCAGTTCGAACAACTCCCCATGCAATCCTGTACCCAGGATATCTCTAAGGCAGGACTAAAAATCTGGGTCTTTACCCATGCTGTGGCAAGACCAGTACAAGCACACAGGTAAGGTATAAGGCGTTCCCTTTCCATTTGAGGTATTCCACTTAAATGCTCCAAAAGAACTTGAGGGCACACCTATTTTCATGAGTCACCAGGAGGAAAGTCATTGCCTGTATGGCCTATACCATATCAAGCTGAGCTAATCCAAGATCTGGTCCTTGGACTCTCTAGCTGCACTTGGCTTCTGAACAGTCAAGAAGAATGATATGACATAGCAGAGATATGATATTAGTTACTGAGAGGGGGGGATACGGGCTCTCCAATAGTTAAGGATGCAGCTGGTACGTTATGAAAGGACAGATTTTAGCTACCTTTCAGAAAGTTTAAAAAAAAAACCTGCTGCTGCACCAAAGTTTCACTGAAAGGTTTAAGGAAAATGCTGCAAAAAACCTCGGTGAATTCCTATTTGTGTGTATGCATTTCACACACACACAAAATTCATCCAAAAGTCCCAATGACTTTTGATAAGTAAGTAATGACCCACTGGGGAGTCACATCTCTGCCTTGCCATGCCTTGGCAGGCAGCTCTGGGGACAGTCTTTGTCGTATAGGCTACAGACATACATGTTATACCATAAAACATACAAAAACCATACAAAACTGAGAGCAAAATGTATTTGCTGTCATCCCTGCATTTCATGTAAAACTGTTAAATGTGAGAAGCCTTAAATCATTATGTATCATAAAACCATAACCCAACCATAACCATTAAGCCATCAAATCATGCATTTGGATGGGTAAAGGACTCCATCTGAATTTCCTGAAGCATCACACACATAGGCACAGACATCAAGCACCGTGGTGGTGCAAAGAGCATTGTCGGTCCCCACCGTACAGCAAAAAACATGATGGCAGAGAGGACCTATGTAATGAGTAGTACCATATCTTCTGCTATCCCACAGCAGACAGACTATTTTGAAACATAAGGCACACGCTGCTCCCAAGGAACTAGACACAATGGAATCTGGACTGTCTGCACCTTCCACAGCCGTAAAGGACAGCTCTGACGGGTTTGCTCCTTTCCTTTTTCTCTAGAGACGAGGCTTTCAAGGATAAACTGGAGACTACGCTGATACAGGGTTCCTCTGCACATTTCCATTCATAAGCCACTGAGCTGGTAATTTTATAAGCCATAATTAGACGTTTTCTGACACCTAATCCACTCATGTGTCTGTTTTAATTTTCCCCATCAAACGTGCAGAGGTAGACGACAGGAAAACAATACCCTCCTTATTCGCTGCTCGTCAGCCTCGGCAGGAGAGCCACTCTTGAGAGCTGTGATGGCAGGTTTCCGAGCTTAGAGAGGCGATACACCAGCAGCACTGGGAAAAAGAGACAAAAGCGATGGGTGTTGCAAGGACAGGGCTTGAGCAGGGCGCTTGCCCTCAGCTTCCTTGCACAGGCACACAGCCAGCTACTCCCAGCTTACCATAAGGAGCAAAGTTTCCATTCTAAGCCCAGGAAATGGAGAAGAGAACGTTGCTGTACTGTGCAAATTGCTGGACATAAGCAAGAAGCAAAGGCCGGGGAAAAAGAACAAAGAGAGCATTTCTGGACTGCAGCATCCTCATGGCACAGGAATGGAGGCAGTAATGCTGCAGGAACTTGGGAAATCCCTCCTTTCCAGCAGGTTCCTTCTTCTTTTCCTTTTTTTTAAAAAAAACAAAAACCAAACAAGCCCAAGCTTAGAAAATGTGCTTTGTTGAACGTAATCGGATTTTGTGGCATTTGTGTGTTGGAGACTTTGCTCCTCAGCCTCATTCAGCCCATGGATGCACCTCTGTGTGCTGTGCCCCCAGTCCATCCCAGCAATCAGGGCACATCCTTAACTGCAGAGGCATTGCCCCAGACATTGACAGCACATGTTTCAGCTTTGGGATGGTTCAGGACTGCACAAGGTAAATACACCTGACAGTGTAATTGATGTGGTTTTTCTCCAAGTGAGTCGAGAGAGTTTTGTTTGTCTGGGTTTGAATGTCAGATCGCTGCAGCTCATTTCATCGGTGCATTATCAAATTCCTTTCTTTCAGGTAAGAGGGTGCAACCAAATCACAGCTAAGAGGATTAACGAAGATGTGTGGCACCTAAGTCTGAATTAAGTTCAGGTGAGAGCAAACAAAAATCCATCATCTAATGACCAGATACCCACTAAGAACTCACTATTTCCAGAAGAGCAGATAAACCCTGGTGCCAGATGCCATCAGCAGTCCATATGAATCATCCCTGTGGTAAAGCTGTAGAACAAGATGTTGGTTTGCCATATTCTTGCTTGATAAATCACAACCTTACAAACCCAGGGAAAGGCAGGAAAATGTAAAGATCTCTTAATACAGGGATTGTAGGCTGGGGTCTGCCCTAGGGAACATGTCTGTCTTGGAGTACTAAATGCAAAGAATGGTCTGACTAGACAGGAATGGGGTCCATGAGTCCAAGCTCATCTATTGTGTAACCTGGGCAATTGACTTATTTTAGTCTTTTTCTCTGAAAATGGAGGCAAATCTCCAACATCTCAATGGTTAAGGTGATACTGACCACAGGGAGCCTTGATACAATGGCAATGTGACTGTACAAAATACAGAACAGCAGAAAGATGCTAAATAAATAGATGAAGGATTCAGTTCAAAGGAAACACAGGTATGGAAAACATTGAGAGAGGTCACCGAAGAAGTAGCAAAACTGTTGATCGTTCTAAACCAGTGATGATGAGGGGACCGTCTCACTGGCTGCTAGGCAGACAACTTGACCCATGATTAAATAGCTATATGAGGAACTAGGAAAAAGGAAAACGGCTGGGATTTTAAGAGGGTAAGACCCTTGTCCCCATGAGGCACTGCCTTTGCAAACAAGGAGGCAGATTAGCCAGAGGCACATGGGACCGGCACTTGCATTTAGTGTGATCAAAAAGGCAGAGAGCTGTGGATGAGGAAGGAGATGTTAATTTGCTCTGAGACTAGCAGGGACCCACCCATGAAGTATCAGGTTGGTTTTCTGAAGGGATTAAGGAGTCCTCACCCTTTTGGGAATTCTCTGTGCTGTTTTTGTTGCTGTCATCCAACAAAGGTGTGGCACTGGAGAGGTCACAGGAGAGGTGAGCAACGTGTTGATTTGCTTCCCCCAGGATGGAGCAACACACAGCAACCAGATCAGGTGAGTCAGAAGAAGGGGAAAATAATAAGGAAGACTGGGAACTTGCATCAGACCTTCCTGATCAGAGCTCAGTCTCTTATAATCCTTTATACTGATAATTTATGTTAATAACTACTGAATTCTCTATCTCTCTTCGATTTCAGTAGAGAAAGAAAATGGAAGAAAGAAAGTGAACTCTTCTTCAAAGACACAGTTTGCCCTATGGACTTGCATGGGTTGGACCTTCCCACCCTTCCTGCAGGGCTTGGATCTGGCACAGCTCTTCCTCAGTTGGGGACGTAATGGCCACAGAAAATTGCGTTCTCCTCCAGTAACAATGCCAAGGAGTACAAAGAGTAATTCCTGAACATAAAACCAATAAAAAAGGGAAAGTGGTGCCACCTTCTACAGTCAAGCTCCTACCCACAGGATATGATGGGGAGTTGCAACAATGACGGGGCCACTCTTCTTAGTAAAGGCAGGTACAGGCAATGGCCACATATTGTGGATTATGAGGGTTCAGATTGAATATTAAGAAAAAAAAATGCACTAGGATGGTAGCACAGACCTGGAACAGGTCAGCCAGAGAGGTGGTGACATCTCCTTCCACAGCAGTGATCAGGCTTTGGGTAGTCAAAGCCACAGCTGACGTGATCTGGTGTTAGAGACAGTCCTGCTCCAGATGGGATTGGATTACAGACCTCCTGGGGTCCCTTCCCATCATCACTTCTATGAGACCTTGGGGGGAAGAGATAAAGCAGAAGTGGCATAAATAGAATAATTCTTCCTATTTTGAAGCCTTTTGTTATTTTTGCAAGTCATCAAATAGGTATTTTCATTCAAATGAGGACAATGCCCTACACCAGTGAGTAAGCACAGCATGGGCTGCCAGTTCTCTTGCATCTCCCCCATCTCATATCAGGAAGCAATGGGGGTCAATTCTTCAGTCCTTCCCAGTAGGCAGAAGGTCCTCAAGCAGTGGGTTGTGCCTTCTGGGGAACTGCTGGAAGGGACTGAGGGCTGAGTTGTTCAGGTAGCCCATTTTCACTACTAACAGGTCAGAGAATTGGGTGTTTTGATTTCCAGGTGTTCTGCTTTTTTTGACCATCTAGAAGGTGACACTCAATGACAGAGATCTCATCGGGAAACTGGGAACAACTGGTTTAGAAGCACAAGATGACAACCCCATCTCCACTGCCCTGTTGCTCCCGCATTGGTATTCCAGATAATGTCAATTTGTAACTTCTAAAGATGCTCTTGTGTTGATGCCACTAAAAAGCCACACTTGAAGCATTCACATGACAGGAAAAGAATGCTTTTCAGTACGAGAAAACCAATACACGCAGCAGCCAGTGACTGGGCACACGCTCGGCTGTTAGCAGCTCTGCGGATACCGCTGGAAATGACTGTGGGATTTTTTAAGGGCACATCAAATTGATTTGGATCTGTTAAAACCTAACGCCTTGAGCTCCATCTGTGTTTTGAGTGTCCCTGCTGGAGGAGCAGAGGGAAGAACAAACACAAGCACAGAACAGGATTTTCCTTGCCTTATCCCCACTAAGTATGTTTGTTTAAACAAGATGGGTGGAACTGAAGCCATGCATGGGTGAAACTAAAAGGAGTCAATGTATGTGCCTGAATACTTCATACCAGTACATTTGCTCGAGTACATTTCCTTGCAATGCAAAAGCCAACCAAGTCATCACAGATTACACAAGTCAACACCTTCTTTCCTCTGAAAAATTTTCCTTACCACCAGGCCTTTTTCCCCTGCTGCTAGGTTGCTTCTTCCTGCCTCCAGTATTCCAGACAGTTGGTTTACCTTCCTCACTTCACACACACCTTTTAAAACAGAGGGCATGGGGTGGGGATCACTACTCCGTGCCAGCGCTAGCAGGTAACGCCCCAGCCTGATTTCTGAGCCCTTTCTTAACACTCTCCCCATAAAGAGCATGAACAGGTCTGCAGCTCATCTCCTTCCAATCCATTATTCTTTCACAAATTCAGCCTGGTAAATGGGCTGGGTGGGTAGAAACCTTTACACAGTATTAATACACTTAATTTCAGCAAAAAAGTAACGCTGCAGGAATTCAGCCATGTACAAAACATCTTTTGCATCCCTTTGCTGCCTATGAGCAGATCTCAGGACCGCATCAGATCCCTGATTCTGGAGTGAAGGATGGAAAACACGCTCAACATCTCTTGCAAGGAGCATCTCAGACACTCCCTCTTATTTACAGGAAGGGAGATCTCTCCAGTGTTGCTGGACTGCAGCACTGCTAGACAGAAGCTATTTAAGATCTTTGAGGGCAATGAGCCCAAGCCATGCCCGTCGCAGTAGAGGTAAAAGGGCTGCTACATTGAACCAAGGCAGACACAGATCTACTTAGCCTGAAATGACGCTTGTGGAAGAGTTTGCTACTAAATGGGTGACACATGGCCATCAGGAGTCTGACAGTATTGCTCCAACATGGCCCAAAAATACTCCAGCACTTGCATGTGCCTCCATGGCATGTCCTACCCCACCGCTGAACGACCTTGCTCCCACCAATAGCACCACACAGAGCTTCACAGTAACATGCACAGTGAGTTATCAGAAAACCAGGACTAGAGTGGATGAAGAGTTTGGAAACATGTCCTTGGTGAGTAAACACTCTTTTCCTTAAAACAAAACCAAACCTAAAACAACAACAAAACAATTTATTCACACTCTTTGGAAGATGCTAATTAAAGTTTACTTTAAAATACTAGCAGACACGAGTGTGGGCTGTAACAGGAACATACTGTGAAGTAACAGGTCTGCAATAATCCCATGCCTCAGCCAAGTCTAATTCATTCTGATCACACACAGGTCCGAAATCCAGGGAGATTCTTGGAGCAAAACATGTGCACTTGTGGGAGGTGCAAGAAGTGGCTCCGGAGCTCCGGAGGTGTGAGCGCGCGAACAGGTGTGAGAGCAAGGGTTAATAAATGGGGGGTGCCAAAGAGCCCAGCTCTCCAGCAAGCAGAAGGAAAGCTCTCCCCGCTTCGCTACGGCAGCTTTGCAGAGTCCTTCCTCGTGTGCCGGCTCCAGGGAAAGCACCTCCTTCCAAGGTTTGCTTTTGTCTAGAGCAACCTGGCTGCGGAGAACTGGAGGAGCCATGGGAAAGGCTGAACGTGGCTTGGTACTGCAAGATGAGACACCACGACTGCTTTGCCGCTAAGAAAGTGGGCACACAACACCATCATGACAAATTGAATAGCTCCCTTAGCTTTTAAGAGCTGACAAGTCACTTGCTCCTCAGTGAATCCCAACACTGTCTCAAAGCTCACAAACCAGGGAAGAAATGTTACTTGTCTCCTGCTTTCTCAAGGTTTTCACTCATGCATAGTGACTTAGGGACATGTCCTGATTGGACCTAGGTGCCCAGAAGATCTCATCCATCTCAGGTGGCATTGGGAGGGCCAGCACAAGTGGCTGGGAGGAGCAGAGCCAGGGGTGACACAGAGCACCAGGCTGGGTGCTACAGCCACCTGAGCAAGGCCCATGCTTTCCAACAGGAGCAGAAGTCCTCTGTGATCCATCAGTTATCTGAAGCCAGGCGTTAGGCAAAACACCAAGTGCTGACAGAGCAGCAAAAAAGCCCCACAAGGCTAACACTGAAATAAAAATTAGTTTGTTTCAGTGATGCCCGTTACAACCAGCTCCCCTACTGCCAGAGCAACACCATGGCATTTGGGCCCAGATAGGTACAGGGTGTTGAGGAAAAGGCTGGTAGAGATGGGCTCCATGTCCCTGAGCATGGCTCCACACCATATGCATCATTGCTCGTTTGAACTCATGTGTTCCAGGTTGAGTAGGAAAAGCTACAGAATGGGGTGTATATAATTATTTTTTTAAGATGCCACTTCCTAACTTACATGGGTCTATTTCCAAAGGACTTAGGAGTTACCTTCATTTCAAGGTCCTTCAAAAAGGAGGTCAAGAACACCAACAGTGCAGCACACAGAGGTCATTGCATCTTCAGCAGACAGGCTGCCTTACTCTAAGCCAGCTAGTGCAGGCAGTGATAGCAGCATAGCCTCCAGCAACCAGATTTCAGTGGACATGACCTGATGCTACTCAGTGCCTGACAGCTTACTAAGGTTGCAAAGACAGCAGGCACCCTAAGTGCTGCAAGGTTTAGAGTTGGTCCTAAACCTCCTAAGGAAGGCACCTGGTTTCGCAATTCCCACACACACCCCAGCCATGCACAGAGGGACGCGCCTCCCTGTTCCTGCACGGGGAAAAAATCAGCATCAACACATCTGACTTCTGGGCATGTTTTAACCTGCCAAACACCAACACCGAGCAAAAGCGCTGGAGAGATCGTCTCCAATTTACAAAGGACTGACCAAGCTTTCAGAAATCGCAAGAATATACCTGAAAGACTATCAATGGCAGGGCAAGAGGCAAACAGCTACGTGGGGCCCCTGCGGTACAGAAAGATGGTAAAAACCCATTAGAGCTTGCCAGCTCTGAGCACAGCTTGGGGACTACCTCACCTGTACAGCACTGCCCCACTCCTGCCTCTGTTCACCCGGGATGGAAATGAGGAGAAGCACACTGGGCATAATAGGAAATAATTCCACCTATTTCCTGCAGCCAGCATTATTTATTTTTATTCCCTCTTTCTTTCCCCTGGTCTGCATATACCGTGGGAAGGCATTTCAGGCATAAGATTTCACTGGGATCCCACCTGCGTTCGCTGCAGCACTTCTCTCCCTGGCAGACTTTAATTAGATGGGGCCAATAAACGATATGTCAAATGGGTGATTTCACTTTTAATTACATTTTCCAAAAGGTAATAAATAGTTCCATTAAAGCGAACACGAACCACCAGGCACTCGCTTGTCAAGCCTGCTGTCACATCACCCCTCGCAAGACACCCCACTCACTGCCGTGCCAGATCTGAGGAGCCAGGCTACTTCTCACAGCCTTCTGTCCAGTTGAGGCTCAACAGGACCTGGTCCACACCCTTGCAGCAGCTCCATGAGCACAGCACTCTGCCTTTCATATGTGGCTGCTCCTCCTTTAACCCACTGAATATTTCAACAGGCATGAAAAATGAAAAAGGGAAAGACAACCCCTTAAGTTATTGTAGGATTTGAAGTGGAAATGATGAGTCTCAAGTGCTTGGGAACATCATACCCTTTATCCAGGCTTAGGTGTTGCTCTCACTGGTTATACCATCAGACTACTTACTGCCTGTCACCTCCTCAAGAGAATCACAACCTTAAATGATGTCTTTAGGAAATCATCATCCCAGACACAAACGGAAGAGGTTACCACACCTCTCTTTCTTCTTGCAACCCAAAGGCTTTGACTTCCCTGCACATCAACCTGAGGTCCCACTTTGTACTTCCCATCCATCCATGCTTCTGGATACAGCATTTAGAGCTCACAGCTGGATACAGCATTTAGAGCATGGAAATAACCCAAGCTTGCTCACCCCACTGACCTGTCATTAAGTTTGTGTCCATACACAACTTGAAAGCTCTCTTTGGCTCTTCATTGATAAACAAAGTTTCATTCCCATGTTTTCTCACCTGTGAAATCCCCATTACTCCCCGAGAGATGAATACATATAGATCCTAAAAACTAACCTGACAGATGGGAAGCAGTGTAATGAAGGAGCCTTACTTCTTACAGAGTCTCAAGCTTTCTCCTTGGGCTTCTGAAGACTTAGAAAACAAGGTCAGTATAAATAATTTTGTATCCCAAAGCTGTTTAATAAAAACATCCCTATGTTTACCAGACTGCTGCTTAGCCATGCACTTGCTGATATCTCCCTAATTGGGGAGCAAGAACTTCAGGGTAGCTGCTTCACATAGATCAGAGTTTCTGGACAGAAACTTGGGTCATATCTAGTGTCAAATCCGCTGCAATTTTATTTTTTCCGTACTAAGTGTCTCCTCTTTGAGCTGATGCGTAGTATTCAAAAATAAATATTATTAAGTAACGTCAAGTGTGAACTGCACCCTCCAGGGGAATTCTCCTTAAAAAAGCTCGGATAGATCTGTATCAAATAAACACTCCTGTGCATACTTTGCACACCCCTTGTGGTCTTTGGGTAACAGGGACTGTCCCCTACAAAACCCAAATGAGATTATTTCATTTCTGCCACGAGATACTGGTACTCAGGGATGAAAACTGCGTCCACTTAGTCCAGAGCACAGCCAAATCTGTGGCCCGATTTTGCTGATCTTGAAAAAAGAAATGGGATTTGCACCATGATCCCTGACCAATACAAGTCACAGACCTAAAAAGCTCCTGAGAAAAACCTCAGTCTTCAAGTTTAGCATGTGGACCTAGTGTCTAGAAACTGAACAAGAATGTCAGGTCCTATAAACAGGTAGTAGAGAGAGCTGCTGCCAGCATCAGTGGATGCTTCCCACTAAAACACCTTCAAATGTCAGCTTCAGTATCCTACAGGACAAAAAGTAGCTCTAATATCTTAATATCAGGGGATTATGTTTTGATCCAAAGCAGCAATTTATTTTCAGATTTCACAAGTGGCAAGCTGTGTGTTAGACACCACCCAGATGAAACTTGCCTTCATTTAGAGTTGAAGCCACTGCTGACAAAACGTGGCTCAGAAGAGCTCAGTTACCATCAATTTGTGTCTTCAATGAGAAGCTGAGAGGGTCCACAAAGGACCTGAGCTCGCAAACCTGTTGCTGCTGGCTCAGAAGAGGATGCTGTGCCTGTCTGGACTGTGTTTCTGAGAACATAGATGTGCAAAAACCTGGAACAGAGACTCGGGAAGTCCATGTGTTTCTTCCCATGGGCCTTTTTCTGACGTGCCATAAAATAATGACTGCGACTGCACCGCCTACCCCGGCTGCTTTCAGGCTGTCAGAGAGCAAGGGAGCTACTCCCAGCCTTGGGAGAGACAACCTGCACACACCGAGGAGTTACATTTTCAGATCTACTCCAGAGCCCTGTGGCACTTACTGTGCACCGAGAACAGCATTTTTGTGACTCATTTATCATCTCTCTCAACCCTCCTCCTGCCTGACTTCAGATTTGCCAGACAGCCAAATTTACCCACACTGTCTGGGCTCACCTTGCCATGGGGGCACGAGCTCACCCTCCCTCTGCCAACCTTGGTGCCACCTCATGCTCCAGGATTAGATTGGGATGAGCCCACCGAAGGAAGGGAGGGGAGGGGAAAAGAGACCTGTACCCTAAATCTGAAGCTCCTCAAAAAGGTGTGGGGGAAGGAGGAGTAAACGGTTGGGAAGCACCAGAGCTGTGTGCTCAGTGGGGGGTAGGTGACTGGAGCACAAGGATTTTTGGAGGGGTACCAAACACTGGCTGTAAAACTACAGAAACTGCTGGCTGAGGTAGTCTTGAAAGGGGTTCACCATCCAAACTTACACAGCTTGTCCTCCTCCTTCTTTGCCCTGAGATCCAGCAACAGCAGCTGATGAACAAACACGCTGCTCTTCTCCTTACAAATGCAAACCAGCAAACTGACATTAAAAATTCACTCCAAAGCAAACCCAAACTTTCAAATAATAGCAAATGGGTGGACAACAGCTACAGCTGGACACTACTTCTGGGACCAGAGCAGTAGTACCCCAAGGCTCCCTGCCTTACACCCAGCGGGGGCTTCTCTTCGAGTTCACTTTTCCCCTCCTGCATGTCTGTGTGTAACAGGGGAGACGTGTCCCTAAGATTGGGTCCCTCTTCCTGCTCCTGAAACATTTCATCCTTTCCACCTCCACAGTTTTTAGGGTATCCAAGTAGCTTATAGATACTTAGAACTATATCTTATAACTATATATAGCTTATAATTATGTAGCTTATGACTATAAGGGCAGTTATTACATGCACCTTTAGACGCATCGAGCAATGAGGAGATAGCCTTGCTTTGAAATCCTGTCTTCAGTTTCCCTAAGCAATATTACTGCACTCCAGTGGGATATTTTGGAGTCTTAGTCCAAGAAGAAACATGTGGAGAAATGCCTTTGGGTACAAAAGTACTGAGTTACACACCTGCACAGGTTTCTAAAAGACAGATCACCACTATGGGCTTTTAAAGGCTATATTATTCAGTTCAAGATCAAATTCCTCAAACAAGGCAAAACCCCCTCATCTTCTCCTTCAAAACCATGGAATGCATGTTCAAAGCTTCAATATAAGCTTTTCTGTGCAGCCAGTGTCCAGCTTACACATGCCACACATCCCACCCTCTTACTGCAGTATTATTTTTTAAAGTTTTTTCCTTCAGGTCAGCCTTTATTCCCAATATCCTGGCAAAGAATAGAAATTCACAGGACAGAGCAAAAGCTGCAGCCAAGAAAGTATTTGAAGTGTTTCAATTTGTGGCTTTCTTTAGCATCTTCACCCTCAAAGAATGAGCTGAAAACCCCTCCACATTGCATAACCGTTAGTTCCAAGTCTGACTAGCTTTAAATCTACTATGTGGTTCAAAATCCAATTATTTTACAAATTAGAAGAAAAAAGTGTACAGCTCACATTATGCATGAAAACTCATAGTCAAAACTTATTTCTTAGCAGGTTTAAACAGCCTGATGTGGAAAAAAAAGGCATAAAACAGACATTTTGCTTAATCTGTGGCTAGAGGTAAATACTCCTAGCTAACTTTTAACCATCTGTTTCCAAGTGATGTTGAAGGACTATGAAAGTGCCCAAATTCCTGAAGTTTGTATTTTTCCAGTTAGAATGCAATATTTTTCATTCTTGCTTTATATATCACCTTACCTAGTTGGTCATCCAAATACACAGCGTCCTTTACCTGTCTGGGAGGGTGTTCCTCCCAGAACAAGAGGAAAAGCACCATAAAACTCTAGTTGCAGCGCTATTATGTGAGCATGCAAGACAAAATATTGCAACTTCACAGCACACACATAATCCTCATTGGAAACAGTCACAAAACTATATTCATTTTCTGTGTCAGAAAACCTCAAACACTCATGTTTGGGGTTTATTTCAGACCAGAAGCCCATAGCCTAATAGTGCACATCATCTAGCATCCACCCAGTCCACACGTACAGATTTCCCCAGCAGAGATATTTTCTTGCCAAGGGGTGGTGAAGGCTTACCTGGCCTCTCACTGTCCTTCTCAGGGAGGAGGGAAAAACAAAGAGTTGGTCTGGTATTTCCAGCTGCTGTAGTCAGAAGCAGGTGGCAATATTCCTCCTGTAACTTCCAACCACAAATCTTTTTTCTTCAAAAATGCCTTCCTGAATGTTGTCTTAGATGTGTTGCTGCTGTCTGCTGGCATACTCTGAACCTTAGAGGTCAAACTTCTTTCTATCTCAAGTGTCCTCCATGCTCGGTACAGAGCATTTCTTGCCAGTGAAGCAGAGGAAGGCAGATAGAGATTTCTTTCCAAGGCTCTTCATATTCTAAAGAGAAAATACAGTTAATGCTGATAGGAACAAAAGCTGCTCTTGAAGGGAAATTCTGTCCTCAGCTCCATCAGAAAGGAACTAGGGAGCAGGGTTTGACAGTGCAAGGAGAAAATCAGGACCATTGGCAACTATTTTCTTCCTAGCTTTGATGGCTCTTAGCTATTGTCATACCTGGAACCAAGTCAAATGCATTATTATCGTGCTGTACAAAGCTATTTCTTTCAGCTTCTATAATAAATCAGGGGTATTAGTAAACTCTTACACCGGTTGCAATAAAGAACCGTCCCGCATTTAAAATGCACCAACTACCAGCTGAGATTGATCATGCTCCCTTTTAATTTTCATTGCTGAACTTTAAGCCAGCTAAACTCTCACTTCTTCCAAGGCCACTCACACCAAGCACTAAATTCCCTGATCACTTCTGGCCCTGGTGGGACGGAAAGAGCCCTCGGCTACCTGAGCATCAGGCCCCAAATAGCTCTAGGATCCCACCTGAGCATCTGCTCCCCAGGGAACTGTTCTTACCTGGGTTGCCCATACCCACTTTTACTACTCACATGTTGAAGTGAATATGCATTTTTACGTATTTAGAGCTGATTCCCAAAACCCTCATGGCTGACCCCAAAGCACTTCTCTCCATCAGTACAGTTTGCACCTGCACATGCTACCACCCAATTCCATTCCCACCAGCCATACAGTTTTGCTTCTGTTTTGTCAGGAGTGGATGAGCACCCACACTTCCAAGGACGCTCTCTGGGATTCTCACTGCACATCAGTGAGAAGTGGAGTCTCCTTCTCTGGAGACATTCAAAACCTGCCTGGACGCCTTCCTGTGTGATCTCATTTAGGTTCCTGCTCCGGCAGGGGGATTGGACTGGATGATCTTTCAAGGTCCCTTCTAATCCCTGACATCCTGTGATTCTGTGATCAATTATTTCACAGCAGTGCCACAATGCTCCTCACTGTAACGTCAGAGAGAAATGTAAACAGGAGCAGTGTCTACAAGACACAGGTAGCAAATCTTCCTGTCCATTGATGAGGACTCACTGGAGTGTTGTGCTTCATTTTTTTATGGATTTGAAAAACAATATTGTAAACCCATTTCCAGCCAAACCAGCTGTTTATACAGGTTTATTCTTCCTTACAAGTCATGCGTTTGGGAGCTAAAATAGTTCACTGGGGCTTCGTGTCAAATTAGTTTGGAAAGTTTGAGCAAACACTTTTAGAGAGTTACAAGAATAACTAGTTCTGCATAAACTGTAAAAAGCCAGAGAAACAAACAAACAAAAAAGCCTGCAGTGGAGAAAAATGTTTCGTTGTTGATCTACCATCAACTACAAATAGTCACAAAAATACCGTGCAATTCTGAATAACGGTGACCAATACACCTTTAGCTGCTGCTGCAAGAGGATGATGAACACTTCCCCTCCAGGATGATGGCAACCATCCTATATTATTGCTCAGACCTGAGTATTTCAAGAAAGTAGAGAAATCTACTACTAGAAATAAAATTAGACATGAATGGCTGAGGAGAGTCTTGACCTTTTAATGTTCGTTTTTCTGTGAAATTTTGTAAACTTTATTGGAGGCCACTTCCTGCAGAAAGCTACTTTTCTTTGTTAGTACCCCAATAACTCTGCAGAACGACGTCACAGCCAGAACTGGTAAAGAACTGCTTTTAACCATTTCCTTTCAGATAAATGCAATCATCTGCTCAAACACAGTTATCAGAAATCAGCTGAAATCTTTTTCCATCTCTTCAAGGGCTTTTTTCCCCCCTGGGGAACAGCATGATGAACAGTCACGTAACCAACTGCTGACAGTGGGAGATGTGAACTTTGAATAGATTGACTATGTCATTCCAAGTCCTAGCTCCATAGCACTAACTTTAATTGCCAGATAATTTCCACCTGTTCCTCTAAAATATGAATATACAGGAGATTTCCACTATGAAGTAGCTTTCAACACCATATGGGAGACTAAGTTATTCCCATTTCAAAGATGAGTTTGTGAGACCAAGAAAAACAGCTTGTTGACACTTGAAAATTGACTAGAAGAGCTTTTCTGGATGCTCTTAAGCTAGAATAAGAAAATGTATTAAGTCAAGTAAAAATAAATCAACTCTTATGCCAGAATGAGTGCTATTATATGTTGCATTTAGTACACCAATCCTTACAGATGTGCTTCTAGATATAGGTGAGCCCAAAGGCTCTCAGAGGCCATGGTTACACTTTCATTGACTTTACTGGGTCAACCTCTTGAGAAAGGGCTGAAATGTTGCAGCCTTGAGACTTACCAGAACTCCTAAGAGGCTGGTCCTTATAGCAGAAACCTGAGCATGGAGTGGATGGAGATGTTCCCTGGGCTGTAAACAGGTAGGAAGAGCTGCATGTCTCAAGATAAGATCCTATTAAGCATCACACCAAGGGACAGTTGTCCCAGCTCAACAAAAGGACTAGGAAACCTTGAGTGAGGGAATGATGAGGATGGAGGCATCTTTTATCTCACCTCCCCATAACTCTGCAGTCCTGAGATTTCATCATGCCCGAGATCCACTCCTCAATGTGGCACTTGTATCTTCCAGATTAAGAATTTGAGCAGGATAATTCTCCTTCCAAAAAGCACAAAGGAAATGGAAAAAGCAAAAATAAAAAGCTTTCATTCAGTATCTCACTGGTTAAAGTGAAAGACCAAACACAAGTCCTGATTTCAACCCCTGTCTGAACATCAGATGCATCTTTTCTTGCAGAGTGAAATTCTCACTCAAGACTAATTCATCCAGGAGAAAAGGTAACTTACTGTGGAGCCACCATCACTCAGTGAGACTCAAAGTTATCTGACGATAATAACTTGAACATAAGCACTCATCGTCCAGACATACTATGTTCGTGTTTACAGAAGACTGAGAAGCCCAAAGCTGACAGACAAAATGAGTGAGTCTCTGGTGCCCAAGTCCCTTAGACATTTTTGTACATCCCAGCCATTATCAGAGCAATATCCTATGGATGCTGTAAGCACTGCCTAGTTTTTCTAGCATTAACACTCTCCATTTTAACTACCTGCTTAACTTTAAGCGTTGAGGACAATCCCCTTCAGACCTCATTTGTACGTTCTTTGACCATCCAAGAGAGTCCTTCTCGATGGACTGAGATCTTCCCCCTTCTGCAAAAGAAAGATGTGATGGGTTTCATCCTGAGAGACTTAAAGTCAGATGTTCCACATATGGCAGAATCCCCAGTCACACCCACCAAGACTGATTAGCTTTTCAATTGGCTTTCTTTTTTTTTTACCAGCATGACATTTACCCAGGTGTGGTTTTCTGCACATGCCTGGAACAAAGCTTGGCCTCTTCAGCATGGCCACGGCCAGAGCCCCAAGGCAGGCAGAAGCAGGCACTGTCAGGTTCCCTGCCACATCCACCTACTCTGTGCCCAGCCCAATCCTCAGTATCCAAAATCTCAGTGAACTTCCCCTCAGCTCTTCTCCTTCCAAGAGATCTTGCAGAAAAGCTCTCCCTTAGTTCAAAGCAATGCACAATGCCTCAAGGCCTCTCTCCACAAACATGGTACCCTGCTGCCAGACCTTGCCCAGGCTCTTCTACAGTCGTGTTCCTCAGCATCCCTCGGGACGCCTCCAGTCATGGCAGGAAGCATCACACTACATTTTACCTTCAAACGCCTGCCTGAAGTCAGCCCCCCAGCCTTCGCTGCACACACCTGCAACCACTCCTGTCACAAGACAAGACTCCTCCAAATATTGCCAAGTCCAAACAAGACGTCTCTAATAAAACGCTAACATTAGAAATGAGTGACTCCGTTTGGAGCCTGGCTTCTTGATAACCACCTAACATGTTAGCCCCCTTGCAGGGCCTGTTCTGCGTTTCATCCACTCAGTGCAGCTGACAAGGTGATTTCACAGCTGTCAGAGCTGGGATCTGATGCCTTCGATAAGGCACATCCCCTGGGCATTGTCTCTGTGGACACCTCTCACTGCAGGCGTTCTCATGCTTACTGACAGATATGGGCCACCTCAGTGGACACCTCAACTTCACAGGTATAATTTTTTGTGGGAAAAACCTGTTCTGGGTACCTGAGACCTGTTTATCCCCAAGAATCAAACTTCAGAACAAAACCAGAGTGTTTCTCATCTTTCTCCCTAATAAAACCTTTCCTCTAAGTGCATGGGGCACAAACAGTTTGGGGAAACCCATATTGCCCTCAGTGCTATGTCAGGTTTTCAGCTTTGGTCCATCTTTCTTGCCTGGACAGAGCAGAGAGTTATCAGCATCCTGATCTTCCTCTGATCTGTCAGCCTGGTGATATTTTCTCATAGTTTAACACTACACCACTGCTGACATATTTCACATGACACACTCTACAGCCAGATGCCTCAGTTTCTCATTTGCTGTCACACTCAGATAATCTCCTAAGTGCAAAAGAAATCACCTAGCAAAGCCTGAACAAAATGAAGCAGAGGATGCCTGGGAAGAGCAGTGGACAGCAGAAGGGAGCGCACTTGGAAAAACAGACGAAACCCAAGCAGAGTGCGACTGCTGGGATGCCTCCATCACTATCCCGTGTACAGCAGCACCCTGCCACTTCCCCACCCTGGCCATCAGTGCATTTTGTGGAGGGAGATGCCATTCATAAAGCCATCCCAGGCTTTGGCACAAGCTTGCACAGCCAACAGCAGCAAGAGGAGCAGCAGGGGTGCCACAGGTTAAGCATCGTCTGCGCTTGCCAAATCAAGCTGGGGAAATTCGTAGGCAACTGCCTTCCACTTTGCTTGGCTCCAGGCACTGCTATTAGTCTCTGCCCTTAATGAGCATTAACCACCGGCACACAAACAAACACGCCAAGCGTTTACAGACGGCTGCCGAGTCTGATGGAGCAATAAACAGATGAGCTAAGCTGTTCTTTACATAAGGATACATTTCACGCATCGGCGCGGGAGGGAATGCGATTTTTCTGCCACAAAGCATGTTCTGTGAGAAACTAGAGGTGTGTTTCTCATGCCCAGAGAGAATAATAATAATTTTAGAATTCCTGAATTAGGCCAATCATTCTTCCATGGGGGGAAAAAAATAGAATTAAAATAAAATCCTGCCTGACAAGCTGCCACCTGAAACCAGAAGCAGGTTCTTGACCTAAAATCAGCCCTCACCAGAAAGGCGTCTGAAGGAGGTAAAAGGAAGCTCTTTGTTTTTGGAAAGAATTTTTTTTTTTTTTTTTTAAGAAAATAAATCACATGGATCTTCAAACCAGCTGCATGACAGGTAGGACAGCATAATGTAAGAGGTTCCCATAGTATGATCAGAAAAGGATCACTTCTTTGCTATCTACACACATAGCAAGACAGTTTCTGTCCTAAATGCTTGCAAGAGGGTTAGAATATTATTTGAAGGCCTGAAACTGAAACATCTCAGGGTTGGATTTGAGTTTTTCCTTTTTATCTCCACATACATGTATCTGGAAAATATTGCATTGCCACAGTTTCATTTCCCTTTTTGCTTCTTTGCTAGCATCTCCAAAGGCAGGGAAAACACTAGATGGCAAGCAACAAGGAGAAATAAAAGCATGGAGGAAGCAAAACAACAGGCATCAATTAGGCTTTTGTTGGGATTTTTTTTCTTCCTTCCATGGTGAATGGGAAAGGAAGAAAGAAATGAAAAAAGCCAGCCCCTCATGTAAGCATTTTTTAAACATCCAGGCCTTTAAAAATGCTGCATGTCTCAGTCTCTGCAGAATAAAGCACCAGTTCAAGCCAACCACAAACTATTCTGATACAATCTGCAAAATTATTTTTCTAGTTATTTTGGTGAGTGCTGAATAAGCAAAACAGCACCTGAAAGTATCTGTTTCTGTTATCCCAACCCTTGAGCATCCCAGCTCTAATACAAACCTCTCTCAGGGGCCAGGCAGGTGATTTCACCCCTGCAGCAGCGATGTTTGCTGGGGTGCGATGGGGAAACACAAACCACGGGACCAGAGCACCCTTAAGGGCACTGGGGAGTTCAACCACAGGCTGCCAGCATTTACTGTCTCCACCTGCAAAGGTGGCCTGAGCAGGTACAGGGTGAAGATGGGCCTTGTCCCCCTTACACGGTAAATCTCCCCTGCAGACAGACTGCACAAAGGCTTGAATAATTATTATCCTGATTTAAATCTTTTCTACCAGGAGAGTTAAACTTGTTCTTCTCTCTGTGTGGTGGCATTAGACTGCTTGGTCTCCTACAGCCCATTTCAGCTCTATGTTTCTGTGCTTCTAACTTATTATTAGAGTTGGGAGGGAAGGTGGTGGAGTCACTTTTTTCACCTTTTTTTTTTTTTTTTGTCAATCAAGTTTTAGAATGACCTTATTCATGTCAAAAACTCCCCTAAACCAACATGGGTTCCTGGCTGGTGCCTGCATCTCTGTGCATATACCAGCATTTTCCAAATGCAATAGATTAGGTGATCAGCCTGAAGAAGAGAAGGCTCCGGGGAGAACTTATAGCAGCCTTCCAATATCTGAAGGGGGCCTACAAGAAAGCTGGGGAAGGACTTTTCATAAGGGCAGTTAATGACAAAACAAGGGGAAATGGGTTTAAGCTGAAAGAGGGGAGGTTTAGATTAGATATTAGGAAGAAGTTCTTCACTGTGAGGGTGGTCAGACACTGGAACAGGTTGCCCAAGGAAGTTGTGGATGCCCCCTCCCTGGAAGTGTTTAAGGCCAGGTTGGATGAGGCTTTGAGCAACCTGGTCTAGTGGAAGGTGTCCCTGCTGATGGCAGGGGGGTTGGAACTAGATGATCTTTAAGGTCCCTTCCAATCCAAACCATTCTATGATTCCTCTCCTCCCTGGGCACAAAGCAGGTTTTCCCCCTCGCTCCTTGCTTTCCCCAATGCCATTCATGACATATTGCCATGCCATCACCTCTTCTCACGCCCCCCAGTGAAACTGCATGCATGGGTGAATTAGCAAACCCCACCCAGTATGCCTTGAGCAACGCTCAGCTATTAATCACCCATGGCTGTTTGGTGAGCTTTGTGAAATTTGACTGTCTTCCTCCTCTCCACAATTTGCTTTCTTGTGTCCTTGTGCCTACATCAGGGCTAAAAAAAAAGTAAATAAAAATAATAATAATAATAAAAATACTAATGTCCCTGCTGCTGGTTTGCAATTCTGCAGGGCTGCAAAACGTCACTAGCAAATCCAACACCTGCTGGCATGGGGAAGACCATCCTGCTTCTAGTCTGGTCGATGTCCTCATTGGAGGAGGAAATTCAGCTATCCACCCACCCACAGAACCAAGCCCAGGTCCAGTCTGAGGCAGGGTATCTGAAGAGAATGGTATCCTCAGTCATACTATCTCACTCCCTCCTCTGAGACTTGGGATCTGTACATTACTGGATGAACTACAGCTACAGTACAGATGGATGTAGGTGGACCCCTATCACCCTCACCTTGCTCATTGGGTTTTCCTGTGGGTAAAAAGCAGAGGCTAATCATTAAGTGACACAAAACCCAATTCTCCATGGTGGAGGTACACAGCATATTGTACTGAGTGACAGGAATAATTTACTTCTTTCTATTTGAGGTCATTTAACCAACTTCTGCTCATCCCTTAGATGATGCTTCTAAACATTGCAAATCTATTCAAGCCTTACAATAAGAGGGGCTTTGAACCCTTTAAAGTTTTTCACAAAAATAGAGCTTAAATGGAGTCTTTGTTTGTAGCCTTATTTGTCACCAGCCCTGGCAACTGAGTACCAACCAGTTTGGGGCCAAAATGGGACAGTGCTAGTAGTCCCATGCCAGGTCTCAGAAAATAAGTGTCTGAGTTACACATGAGGCATGGTACAGAGATAGTGATCCTGGAGAGATGTGGCACCGACTCCTTCCAGGTCAGGTCCAAGGTGTGCTGGAGCCAGAGGAGAAGAGGATGCTAAATTGGGACTGGACATCTTCAGTCTCAGATACCTTTCTGTAATTATGAAACCAAAGGTTCCCATTTGCTTGCTGAAATAAGCAAAAAGGTAAAATTATTTCTGAGTTTAACCAAATTCCAGCAAATCTCAGCCAAAGCCCTGAGCACACTACCTCATGGGGAGGAGGAGGAGGGCCACGTCCTGTAACAGGAATCATCACACGTGCCCCACTTCCTCCTCTCTTCTCTGCTCACCAGATCTTTATCACAAGAGATCGCTCATGCTGTGCTGTTTCCTCTTCTTGTTACAATCTCCTGCACAACAGGGACTTCTCAGAATTTTAATGCTTAATAATATATTTGACCTTTTCATTAGTCCAGCTTTTGGTTGGTTTTCATGTTAACTTCATCTTTTTTGGGCGGCACACATTGCCAACTGGGCAGAAATGTGCACAGACACCAATTCACATTAGAAAACACGGTAAAAACCAGATTAACGTACTCCACAATTAGGTTTCAAAGAATTCAGAAATTTGGGAAACGATACCACCTTTTTCAAAACAGAAGTGGTGCCAGGTGTGTCAGAGATGACTAAGTTTTGAAGAAAAACAAGACATACTTCTCATTTATCGGTAAAATTTTTAAAGTTAAATAAAGTCGTATTATTTGGCATTGCTGGAGACCGAGCTCTCTCTCTTACCATGGCAGAAGCATAGGGCAAACAGCAGCAATACAAATATTAGCTGGTGCTGAGACTCGGAACGCGGTGCCACTTCTCACATCACCCTTTTTGACATTTCCCAAGAAATCGGCACTAACAGTTTCTTTGCTTTTATATCTCTGCTGCCTGTTTTCATTCTGTGTTATAAAACCCTTATCTGGGATAATCTGAATTTCATACTGACAGCAGTATTTCATGCATCTGTGTATTAAAATGCTTTCTAAGATCCCACCTTTGGTTCTTTTTTGAAATACATTTTAAACTAGACTAAATTGAGATACATTTATTGATTCCATTAGTATAGATTCATACTGATTCAGGCACTTATTTGGGTAAATAAACTGAATAAATTTTATTTAGAATACCGCAGCTTTTTATATGATCCCATTCCACCTGTGGGTGATTTTCTGGCTTCCCTTCCCTCACTTCTCCACAGAGATTTAATACTTGGTCCATTATTTTAACGAGGATAACAGTGACAGCTATCAATTACCTGATGGCAACTGCAACATCAGCCCAACTTGGCTTCTGAAGAACCTTTTCTGAACCATGCTTTGCCTTCTCTGGGCATTTTCCACTGTCCACATTTTTCTAGAACTCCTCCACAAGCATAAGGCATCCTCTGAGCAGAGAAAGATACTGCCTTTGGTCAGAATTTAATTCTGTACATTTGGCTTGAGGTCACACATCAAACAAGCCCAGCAAAGCCTTCAGCACCATGTCTCTGGGCTCTGAGTGGTACCTGAGATGCTCCACACAACACGGTAGGAATCCTTCTTTTGACTTTTCATGGTTTTGTTTCCTCAGACTCCATACTAATGATCATTTTAGCACATCCCTCTTCACTATATGTGCATACAGACCTCCAGGTCTCCTACATATCTATATATATAAAACAAAGAGATGTATATACACATTACATTGGGAAACAAAATAGTAAGAAGAGCTGAGAAAGAGAATTGTCCCTATTCCTCCCCACCCTGGAGTAAAGGGATTAAAATTAATTGCCGTTGCACTATTAGATATGTACAAAGGACGAGTTGGGTGCCTTTATCTTGTCATCGCTGCTTTACAGCTACAAGGGCCTGTTATTCCCCTACGATATTTCCTCTGGGGTGACAAAAATCTGTTTCAAAATGTTCCCAGCCGTGGTTTGAGGCTTCCTTGCTCAGGGCTGGTAGATAAGGCAGCTCCCCATCACTACACGTGCTGCAAGCAGGGAGTGGAGCCCAGCAACTGGCGCCAACTGAAAAAGGAGAACTGCCCTGATCTTATCCATCCACTGTGTGCAACACCCCACCTTGCTCCACATGGGCATCCTGTTTCCCAATGCTGCTGTAATCTTTGCACAAGAAAAACACATTTTTACTGTGAGGGTGGTCAACACTGCCACAGGTTGCCTAGAGAGGTTGTGGAGGCTCTATGCTTGGAGATATTCAAAACCCAACTGGGCACAGCAGTGGGCAACCTGCTCTAGGTGACCCTGCTTGAGGAGGGGCTTGGACCAGGTGATATTTCGAGGTCCCTGCCAACCTCAACCATTCTGTGATTCAGAAAACTCCAGCCTGACTCAGAGCACAGCTACCACATGGCACTGGACTTTGGCAATGGCACAGAGAAGACGGCTACTCTTTAACATAACTACAATTTGCACGGTGTTAATGCCAAATTGCCCCAGTCATCCACCAAGACCTGGGAGTGCTAGATCCCATACAAACTCAAAAAGGAAGATTTTACTCCTTTCCTCTATCTTCTCCTTTGTGTAGACAAAATTACATTGCAATATCTGGAGAAGCAATGCTCTGACCAAAAAGCTAGCTTCATTATTAACACCTTTTAAATTAAATGTCACATATGGGATATATTAATTATACTGGTTCACAGCGTGATCGTTGAGTTTTGTTTTTCCCTCCTCCATCCTCCCCCAATGAAGCATCAGGTGGTGCCTTGTGAGTAGAACAACATGGGTATCATCTCAGTGGAGTAAGTGATTAGCAAGTAATTAATTTTAAAGTTAGAGGCAATAGTAAGAACGTGGGAGGCGACAAGCAAAAGATTTGTGACACGTGGCTGCAACTCAATATGCCAGCATAGTGAAATCATAGCTCCACACTAGCTAAGTAAAGCAGGTCTCATTCTTCCCCTCCACCTATGAATGAATGCAGGGAACAAAAATAATAAAATCAAAGGTGACGTGGTGAAATTGTCCTCGGGAAGCAGTAGGTGTAATGGTGACACTTCATATGACTAACGGAAGCAATGAAGGTAAACGCAAGAATGCAAAAGGCTATGTGCCATGTGAAGATATTAACTGATTTTTTTTGCTTGTTTTGCTGATTCCCAATCAAGTTGGATGTTCACATGATTACATCCCCCCTTTTCAGCTTTTTGGAGCTGAAATTTTAAAGCCAACCAAGTGTCTTGTCACCTGCACCTTGGCAGCCCTCCAACCATTCCCTTAAAGTGGTTTTGGGAGGATGGGGAGAACCCTTATGTTAGTCCCACTCCATAGCCATGTCTTCTACCTGCAGTGTCCGTGGCTTCCTCTCCAGCAGTCTATCCTGGAGGGTCACGAGTCCCGACATTCAATAATCTTATGCACAACTGCCACAATTTTCATCCTTCCTTGTTTTGCCAGGACCTCCAGTGGCAACGCCTGAACAGGACTGTCTCTGTCACACCACTGGATTTGTTTGCACACAGGATCAGGGAGAAGAGCATTTTCTCAGCAGTCCCTGCCACGCTGCGTAGAAAGGAGGTATTCACAAAAATTAATATTCAAATAGGAAACCAGTCTGAGTTCTGCTTAACTACACATGTGGTGTCCCTCCAAAAAACCTATCTGAACAAACACCAGCCAGCTCCAGCTGATAAAAACATTTTGATAGATAATAATTGACTAGGAAATGGCTTAAAAGTATCAGCTTAATTCCAAATAGATTAACAAACAAGCTTGCATTGGCTGTACCTGCCAGTGGGCTGAAACTGAAATTTAAGAGACAATGTATTCACTGCTTTGACTACCTATATTCAGTCCTTATCTATTTTTTGAGGCTCAAAAGGCTCATAGATTGCTATGCTTGCTAAAATATTGATTCCATAGAAATCACTTTGGATATGGAAAGAGATAAGTTTTGGTTTCTGTGGGGTTTTTTTGTTGTTGTTGTTTGCTTGTTTGTTTTTTTTTAAACGGGCAAAGAAAACAAGATAAAAAGTGTCAAATTATATTATTTATTATAAAGTCCTTATACAAATATAAAATAAATATAATATAAAAGTATTTATTATTTATTATAAAGTCCTTTTCTTTGGTAGGAGATTCTTAAAAATGCTTAAAACCCAATAATTTATATGAACCAAACATACTAGAAATACATTCTTAAAACTTTGCCCATAGATAATTTATCAGCGGATTAAGAATAGAGATTTTCCTCCTAATTATATGAGCATGGAGCACTTGAAGAGTTTTTCACACTAAAAGAAAGCGAGTATTATTCGTGAATCACCCCCCACCCCAGCTCTGCTCAAAGCAGAAAGTTAAGTGGGTCAGGAGAAGGGTTATGAGTGATGCTGCAAGACCAGAGATAAGTCATCAGGCAGTTAGAGGGGAAAGCATTTTATCTAGAAGAACAGGCCTGACTTTTGTTCCACTGAGATAAGCACTAGAGCTTCTCTATGTGGGGAAACAGCCCAAAATAGCTGTTGTGGAATACCCCTGCCTAAATACCTCCCCAGCCACTTACACAGTGCTTTGCACTCAACTCTCTTTTTGCTCTAGTACAGAACGGGATAAGCCACATAGTGCAAAGAATGAAGATACCTCGAGAGAGGAGCAGTGGGAGAACTACTGTGTTACAAAAATCACTGTTTGGCTTATTCCACCACCATTTTTCCCTAAAAAGAAACTTCAGTTAGCTCTGAAGAGAAAGACTTGGGAGTGGTGGTGACTGAGAAGCTGAACACAAGCAGACAATGTGCGCTTGCAGCCCAGAGGCCAATAACCGTATCCTGGGCTGCATCCAGAGAAGCGTGTCCAGCAGGCCGAGGGAGGTGATTCTGCCCCTCTACTCCGCTCTTGTAAGGCCCCACCTGGAATACTGCATCCAGTTCTGGAGCCCCTAACATAAGAAAGACATGGACCAGTTAGAACAAGTCCAGAGAAGGGCCACCAGGATGATCCGAGGGCTGGAGCACCTCTCCTATGAAGACAGGCTGAAAGAGTTGGGGCTGTTCAGCCTGAAAAAGAGAAGGCTCTGGGGAGAACTTATAGCAGCCTTCCAATATCTGAAGGGGGCCTACAAGAAAGCTGGGGAGGGACTCTTCCTAAGGACAACTAATGACAAAACAAGGGGAAATGGGTTTAAGCTGAAAGAGGGGAGGTTTAGATTAGATATTAGGAAGAAGTTCTTCACTGTGAGGGTGGTCAGACACTGGAAAAGGTTGCCCAAGGAAGTTGTTGATGCCCCCTCCCTGAAAGTGTTTAAGGCCAGGCTGGATGAGGCTTTGAGCAACCTAGTGGAAGGTGTCCCTGCTGATGGCAGGGGGGTTGGAACTAGATGATCTTTAAGGTCCCTTCTAATCCTAACCATTCTATGATTCTATGGTGCCTGTGTGTAAGCTTGGTAGCAGAATGGGGCAAATGACTAAAGATAAAATTGCATCAGAGGTCATCCACAAGTATATTCAGCCTGGCCCAGGCTTGCACAGAGCACTATGGTTGGACTCGATGATCTTAATGGTCTTTTCTAACCAAAATGATTCGATGATTCTATGAAATAACACCAAAAGTTTCCCTGTGAGCAGCCTGGGTCTCAAAGAAGTCTTGGCAACAGAGCAATATATACGATGAAATGAAGTACATCGGCAGTGTTGTTGTCATCTGAATTTGGCAGGACAAGAGAGTCAGAGGTCACTAAAAAATCAGCAACTTCACGTGAAGCTGAATGAACTGACTAGTGATGTTATCTTCAAAACCATTCCTTCCTTAAGAGCTTCATTTTTCTTTTATAACTCAGTCTATACCAGACACAGAAAGTCCTTCACCTTTCATCTGTTACATAAAGTTGTTTCCTAAGAGCACTTGAAGTGTCTTGTACAGGGTGCATCACACCACCTTAATCTTAAAAACTTCCTTTACAGCAGATATAGCCAGCATCAAAATGGTATCCTATCAATATTGTTATCGCTTTCCCCTTCTCTGGAGAAAGCAAAAAATCAATGCTCACATATTAAGTGGATCATAGCCCATCTATGTATCGGAGAGTTTTCAGAAGGAACTGCAAATAGGGCACCATCCAGCTTCAGTGTTTCTAGCAGGGTCCCATGTAGATCTGGTTTTGACCCAGATCATTTAATATCTTATCAAAAGATCTAACAAAAAAACCCCAGAGAAATAGAGCCGGTACATTCATATATGAGGCAGATCTGTGAGAGCACGATAAAGATTAGGATGTCAGTTATCCAGAGCCTTCCGGATCTCTTGGGTAGCTGAACTCATTTGACCAACACATGTTTTAGTACATATCAGCTTCGGATCAGACATCCAAGGACCAGCGATGCTGCTCATATTTATAAAGAAGGGGGTTGTATTCTGAAAAGCAGTGATTCAGCCAAAGCTTAGAGGTCAGCTAAGCACAGGGTAAAAGTACAATGCACAACTGAAAGCACAGCTCACTACTCCACAAATGCTGAAAAGCCATTCGTGGGAATACAAGGATATATATATACACACCTCTATAGATTTATATCTCTGTATATACCCATATGTAAGTATATGGGGAACAGTCTCCAGAAGCAGCAGCAAGAATACTGGAATACTATCTCCAACTCTGGTATCCATGCTTTGACAAATAAACGAGTCAGAATAGCATTATGAAAATATCTTTGGACTTCTGAAGATGAGATGAAGCTTGGTTGCCTTTTATAATTAGATGATAAAACTGCTAGTGCTACCTAGTGCTTATTTTTGCTCTGTGCTGGAATACCACCTAGCTCTGAAGGACTTCTAAGAACCAACATAACGCAAATAATCAATATCAACCTGGACTGATTTAAACCTTGACTGTGTTCTAGTATCTACCGACAACTTGTGTTTTCTTACTGGAAGAAAGGGGCAAAAAGTTGAAGGCAAATAAGGAGAACATTTGACTGAATAAATTAATTTTTAAAAAGAACTCCTAAGAAAAAGCACTTTAAATGCCTTATCATGGCCACACAGCAGCAGCATAACACTCAGTATGTACTGCAGGCATCCAAACTGTGCATTCACTGCTCAGGAAATGCAACCGTCACCCAAACACTACGCATTTCTGCCACTTCAGTAAAAGAAGCAGCTTTTCATGCTGGTAGGACTTGGGTTGTTTTCAGGTCAGCCATCAAAACATTTTTTTTTATAGCAATATATGGAGGTATCCAAGGACAGCTCTATTCCACACTTTTCATAGTTTTTCATGGTATGCTGTCCAAAACAGTCAAGTGTGGACACCAATTTTGAGTATGCAGCATGTGACACCTAAACTTTAGTTTTCATGGAGACCAGTGACTGATACCAGCCACAACCTCAGGCACAAGGACTCTACATGCCTCAAGCTAACCAGAAAATAAAAATAAATCTGCAGTGGCTCTACTCCTAGATGTCTGGATTTATCCATAAATGAGATACAGACTGAACTGACAACTAGAAGTCAAGTTGCACTAACACAGGCAGATGCTGTCTCAAAAATCACTCGTTTTGGTGGTTATAAGGCTATCACCAGAACAGGTACAGATAAGAGGATATGCACAGATGAGAGTGTACCCATAAGAGCACACAAGCAGCCCAGAGAGCTCAGTGGAGCACTTGCATCTTGCAGAGAAACATGGAAAAATCAGCTTAGCTCCAGTGAGGCTGCTCTGCAGACTTGTAGCAGCTGAGGATCTGGCCCTACAGGCCATAGCCTATAGCCTCTCGTGCCTTATACAGCAGCTCACCCTTCCTAAAGTGGGACCAGTTCAGAAAAGGGTTTTGGAGAGGCAGAATCCGCGGTACCACTGACAGCAGGCTGCCAAAATGCCTCTTCACAGCTTGTGTGAAAATACAGCTGTGTTTCAGGCATGTCTGCTACAGCTTGTGTACTGAGAACAGCTTGGCAACTTTACTTGAGTCCAACAGCAACCACACAGTTCTCTTTTGTAGATTAGTCCTGTTTCTTCACCATCATGAATCGCATTCAGAGGCAAACCTTTAAACTTTTTTTGTTTTAAAGTCAGTTATCAAGAGACAGCCAGTGGCAGGCTACCATAGCAGATGAATTTCAAAAAGGAGGCCAGTCAGATTTTGCAACTAACTGATAAAAACAAATCAACAGCAGAAACAAATTCCTCTACTCATTTCAAAGAGGAAAAAAAAAAAGAAAAAAAGAAAAAGAGAAAGGCTTCAAGCAAGATCTCTTTTTTCCATCTCAGAGATTTCTGTGAGTGCTTTGAATGCTTTATTTTAGCAAGGAATAAAAGTCCCTGCTCCTGATAGATTGCAGCGTTCTCTGCCCTGAAGACAGATCAATATTACAGATCACAAATAAAAAAGTCAGAAGGACTGAAAATAGGATTTACAACTGAATAGCTACCACACCTACATGAAAATAATAATTTACATTCCTCACCACACCCTATAAACTACACACAGGCAGCCTGAAACAGGAAAAGTAACAAAAATAATGGGAAAGAGCAGCAAATAGTGTCTTGACATTATGTGAACTGATATGAAAACAGGAGTTGAGGGCAGGGAAGTATTTCCTCTTAAAACCGAACAAAATAACCCAGAAACCTTTGGAGGGTTTAGAGTTTCAGGCTTTCTTATTGAGGAAAAAAATCCCCAAATCCTCCCAAATCTATGAAAAGCAGACATTTTCCATAGAGAATGGGTTCATTGAAAAGCAATTTTCTGTTAAAAATCAGTTTTGACAGGGTAGTTTCATCCGAGCTCAGATGCTGGATGCCAGAGGAGTGTTTGCCAGGAATAAAAATAGGCATTCAGCTCTGGAGGGCCAGGTTGCCAGGGTTAAAGACTTCTTCTTGCCTAGGGGAGAGGTTCCTCCATCCCAGGGACGGCCGGTGACAGATCAGAAGGGATAGAGGTTCACGATTTGTGTGGGAGTCTTGAATAATCTGTTCCTATTTTAATGTAAACATGGGTGGTAACATGGAATTACAGCATGTGGAGGCGGGCTGGTGTGCGCGGATTAATGAAAAATAATGAGATAATATTGAACATTTATATAGTCTCATTAGAAGGGCTCAGTTTCTGCACCGACAGAAATCCCTGGGAAGTGTATTCTAGGACTCTATCCCTAATCTCTGTACCACGAATTAATAGGACACACACAGGCTATTTCACAAGTATATTCCATTGAAAAGAGCTTTCATTCTTAGCCTTAAATTTTAAGCAACCCAAGTACTTACACAGTAATCCTTTCAACGCATATTTCATTGAATCCAGAAGTCATTGTGGCTCCTAAGGTACTTTGCTGTGAAAAAAAAAAAAAAAAAAAAAAAAAAAATTGATAATTGCATGCTGGAAATTATGACATGCTTATACGATGCACCAAGAGGAGACAAAAATAAGCACTGAAGGGCAGAAGGGTAAAGCTGGGTCTATTGAGGACTAACTACATTAGGATTGACTCAAAAGAAAAAAAAAGAAAACAAGCATGTTCAAACTGCAATCCAAGCAAAAATTATTTTTAGTCCCTCGATTATTGTGAGTTTCATAATGCGATTTTGAGGGCCTACCACTGTCTCCCATTAACACGGTTCTGTTACATCTTCCGCGGTGTCTTAGTGGGAAATGATTCACTGGAGGGCTGGGATTTGACATTCAAGCACAGAGATGGAGAAAAAACGTACTTTGATTCACCACATTTTAAAAACACAAATTCACCCTCAGATGAAGCTTCAGTAATTTCTTGAAAGTATTGCATAAAAATAGAAATATTAGCACTATCAAAGAAAAGCCAGAAACCAACACTTAACCTTTATTAACTGGGGAAATTATATTGGTTTTGGTAAAGCTGCAGAAGGCACTGCTCAAAATTCACTTGTGCTGTCACTGCCTGTTGGTGACAAGGGGAATTTCAGCTTAATGCCAAGGTGCTGGACAGGGAGGTCAGAAATACATAACTTACCTAGCTACTACATTGATCCAGTTGATCAAAATGAAGGGTGATGCTCCAGTTTAAAAGACCCGCTGCGATTACATCATTTGATCCAGTAACAGAGAAAATGATGAAATATTTTGAAACCAGTAGCTGCCCGTAGACCAAATTGAGACTCGATGATGACAGCATATGCAGACACTAGTCATTGGAATAATTTCTAAGCCTCTGTTACTATAAAGCAGGAGAAGGCTATTTTCAACAGAGTGAGAGTTTCCCAGCAAAAGTGATGCGGGGAAAGGATTAGACACGATTCTCTGCTGCCTAGATAGAGCTGAACGGGGTGAGGTCAACCTGGCCTTTGCTTGCTGCTGCTGACAGGGTGATGTAGAGAAAAAGATGATGGTACACCATTGTGTGACTCTCACCCAGACACTTACACAAGCACAAATGGCACGCTGGCACTGAATCACAGCCAGGAGATCTCTAAGATTTTCTTCCTTAATAATGAGGTCAAGCCCAGAATCTTACTGCTGCAAATGACCTGCAGCTTTAATGATGATCAGTTGTTTAGTTTCTGCCTATGAGGTCCCCCTTCATCTTCTCAGACCCTTATCCAAACTCAATGAAAAGAGCATCACCACCTCCACTAAGTTTTGGGACAGGACCTTGAGTTGATCAAACCAGTCATTTCTGTCTTACAATGGCACAACATGATTTCTCCTCCATACGTTAAATATTTCACCTGTCCCATTAGCTGAAGCAAAACGAGTAATCTGGCAATACTGAGCAAAAGAAAACAAGGGAAATTCTGCTCAAACAGAAGCATTCTTCGGAGACAATATACATCAAACATGACTTAAAGGAAGATTAAGTTTTATTCAGATGATATCTTAAGGAGTTTCCATTCTCATGTCAACGATGAACACTTTTATTATGGGGAGAGGCTGGTTAATCTTTTACTGAGAATATACAAGAGATTCTTAAAACAAACAACAAACAACTTACGAAGCTTCATGAGATCTTCCTTTTATTCTGAGGAATTTGTACTGTGAACGCTACCAGATTGATAGCTGCATTACAAAAGAAAGAATAAGTTAGGCGATGTGAACTACCCCATAAATCCCTACTGGGAAGATCACCTCTGGATACAAGAGGAAAACTCAGCCAAAAACTCACGCTGAGGGAAGGGTTCAATGGAATAGCTTATGAGGTCCGAGTGTTTTCCAGAAAAAGCTGGACCTTGGATCACTAACTCATTTCAAAAACAAGGTAGGCAAAGTGGCAGGTGACAGATGCCACCATTTTACATAGTAGGAGCTTAGGAGGAACACTTCCCTAGCTCACCCTGGAGATGATGAAAAGAATATCATTAGTTTCAATGAATATTAAAAGTGGATCCGCACCCAATTTGCCAGTCTCCTAACCCATACTCACAACCTGAACTCATAATAATGCATTCAGTCTCCCTAGTTAATTAATAGGATTTGTTATCAGGTAGAAATGCAATTCCTTTGAGGTGCCAAATTGCCATGTGTGTTTCCTGCTGCAAGAAAGAAATGTGTATGCATACACCAATGTTTCCAGAAAGCTTGAATGGAAAACCCTTTCGTGTCAGAAGTTTATTTTTATTGGTAAAATATTAAATAATATACAGAATTAAAAACTGCACTTACACTTCTGAGAAGAAATAATTCTTGGACAAATTATATGCTTGTTCCTGAGATTCCCTACATTTATTCCAGTAGCTGTGCACTCAAGACAGTACAAACCTTTATAATATAATCCTTTTCACAAAGTATTACAAAGTTTCTGCAGCTTCTTTTATTTATACACACATACAGACTCACACTCTCACATGGCTGTACAACACTCACACATGTACAGGGTACACACATACAGATGTGGAACCATATGTATGCATGTATACTAAGAAGGAAAAAAAAATAGTAAGTCCCATAGTTCGGTCTATAGCGGCAAAACTTTTTTAGCAGGGGGATACAGGTTTACATTAGGGTTGTTCACATGCACCACTGTCACAGTGATCATTTCTGAACTCCTTTTATAAAAGCATGTTCCAATGTCCATATAAAGCAATAGGACAATTCCCAGTGTCTTCACTGGCTTTTGGAATAAACTCTGATTTCTTCAACTTTTTTTTTTTTTAATTTAATTTTTTTACTGTAAAAGATTCCTCAATTTGAGCTCAGAACATCTGTCACAGAACAAAAAAATTGTAACCTGGGAGAAAAGTGGTCATTTGCCAGATTACTCACCTGGCTTGCTTCAGGAAAAGAGCACTAAAGTGGGCAGAGTGCAACTCCATATGAGTCAGGGAAGATGCCATGACAGATGGGTCAGACCCCACAGCCTGAAATTGCACTCACAAAGTGGTGCGTGTCTTGCTGTCATCCCACTGCTGCAGTGTGGTTCCCGTTGGTGGGAGGACCTGAGCAACATATGTGAGGTTACTAGAATTTGGCCCAAAGAGCATGAACCCATGGGCAACTGCGACAGTCACCCACTAAATGCATTTTTCTTCTCGAACTCAAACGCGAGTGTCTGGGAATTAATTTTGGCAATCAATCAGAATGGGATACAGTCTCCTCACCTTTGTTATTATTAAAAAGAAATACCTTAAATACAAATTTAAAAGACAAAAGTGGCTACTGTGCATGCGCAGTAACTGCCTTTCAAAGAAATCTCAACGGGATTTTTTTTTTTTTTATTACGTACCTAAATACATATTTACAGAACAGCGGCTTCAGTCTACTGGGGATTGGGGGAAGGCATTAAAAATACACTATATATAAATATGTATGATATGTAAAACAAGTCCCATCTAAACTTATATAAGACAAGGACAACTCTAAAGAAG
The DNA here is from genome assembly GCF_000700745.2 of Antrostomus carolinensis. NCBI lineage: Eukaryota > Metazoa > Chordata > Aves > Caprimulgiformes > Caprimulgidae > Antrostomus > Antrostomus carolinensis. The sequence goes on along the minus strand of NW_010336843.1, from coordinate 119,003 downwards.
CTTTTCTGGTCTCTCAGGTAGATAAAGGACACAAGTCCTGTAATTCTTATGCAGGCAAATCTCTCCCATTAGAGGAAATGGCAGTTTTGCCCTAGCTAAGAGATTAGACCTAATCCAAAATCCACCATCAAAGTCAACAAGTCTCCACTGAGTGGGTTTTGGATCAGACCAAAAGATCTTTTTTTTTAATTTATTTTTTATTTTATTTTTAATAAACATCAATATTAAGTGCTTTTCTTAAAAAGAAAGCTGCGATTAGAAAAGAAAAGGAAGGAAGAGGCAAGAACAGGTATGTCCTTAATTCATACACTGGATGTGTTTCAATGTCAAACAGAAGCAGAAGTTAAGGTATGGGCTTCAGCCTTAACTTACAGTTTCTCACCTTTTGTCAGTCACAATCCTAATTTATGTAGTTACTTGAACCTTATCTTTGAATGTATTTAAGACAGAGCATTTTGTTTCACTGATTTGTGTGGCCTGAGGAAACAAAAAAGAAACCATTGTACATTAATAAGACATCGGGGAAAGTATTGCACTTGAACATAAAAATAACCCAAAAAGGTGGTTTTGTTGGTGATTTTTTTTTTTTTAAACTAATATAAGCAAATTATCCATATCTGCTACGAGCACATTTAGAAAGGAGGATCCAAGAATGAAGCATAAGAAGCAGATTTGGGGTTGGTAACCCCCACCCTGGAATACAACAGTAGTAAAACTTTTTTTTAAAGCATTTTCTTCCAACAGGAAAAAAAATTATATGACTTTTTTACTTTACAATTTTAAATCTTTCTAAACATTTGCATTAAAAGTTTCCAGTTTCTCATAAAAAGATATACATTTTAGGAAAAAAAAAAATACAATCAGAAAATAAAACCAACTAAAAAGGAAGGCAAATATACAGTATTATAATTACATCACTGTGGAGTCATCTCGGAAGGTACCCTAGATCTTTAAAGTGTTACAAAGAGTACGTACCTTAATATTTATTTTTTTTCTCAAATCAACTATCTTTTTTCTTTTTCCTGTTTTTAATATAAAACTACACTTGAGTACAAAAATATGTAAACAGACTGTACAGCCAATGAACAAAAAAAAAAAAACCCCAAAACAAACCCCCAAACCCCTAGACAGCCCAAAGCTACAGGAAATAAGAGCAGGCCCAGACTTAAAGCTCAGAGAAGGAAAAGGGGGAGAAAGAAAGAGAAAACCACTGAAAGCCAGAGGAGACTGCTACATGGCAGAGGAAGTGAACATGTTCAAGCTCTGAGGACACTTGACAATTCGTCAAATAATTGATCACAGTTTCAGAATCTAAGCGACTACAAAAATAACCAAAAAAAAGTCCTTCCCTTGTTACAGTGTGTTCAGAAATGAACATCCATTTCCAGTAAGCAATGTCAAATCCCAGTAAGTGCATAGTAGGGGATTCAGTGACCTCTACCCCTTCAAGAAGCTTTTCTTATTCGATGTCACTTGAGGTAAAACTAAATGGCCCGATTTACTGCAAACTGGCCTCGTTGTGCCAATAACGGAGTCGTGCTCTCCACTGCGCCTTGCGGGAGGCGGCCGTGTTTTATCTGTGAGAGATAATACAGACCAGAGGCTACCAGTATTCACGTACCGCTGCCTGCGAGGGATTAAGGCTACTACATAAAGGTAAGCAAACACGTCTTCACCGCAGAGCCCGCTTCAGCCAGTGTTGACATCCAAGACCTAACCAGAGCTGCCATGGCTACGCTAATGAGCAAATAAGTCCCTGATCTCACAAATAATGGTGATTATTAAGCACATGGTTAACTGCAAAGCTCCTGTGCACTTCCAGATCAAATCGAAGGGATGGCAGGAGGCTAATCATCAGCTCAAATGTTTTACTGGGCTGCAGTCCTGTGGCCTAAATCAATACCTGCTGCAGGAAGGAAGCATCAGCCCAAGCTTCGGCTCAAGCTGCTCCCTTTCTCCCAACAGAGTACACATCATATGAGCCCTTCTCAAGACATGATCTGATTAACTCCACCATCATTCACTCTGTTAACATACTTCACATACTGCTAGTAAATACATCACAGTTTTGGTGGTTTTGTGTTTTTTTTTGTAACTGTAAATAGTATTAGGTTTTGTTACAGCAATAAATGTTGAAATGGTCATTTCTGTCCACAGATTAATTAGGTCCCATGATTTATATGTAAAGGAAAAGTTTTTTACAGAAGGAGAGAGCATGGGCAGTGATCCTCCCAAATGAGGATCCACATGATCATACCAAAATAACCACCTTTCCGAAGGCTGTAAGTGAGGGAATGCTTGTCTACATGATCAACTGAAAAGCTAGGCAATAGATAGGAGTTTTATTGTTATCTTGGCCTAAGCATGCAGCATGGCAAGACGTCAGCACACCACCTCCTCCCAACTGTCCCATGTTCATTTCAGAGCCTCAGTGGAGGAGAAGGACAGAAATTACACTCTTCCAGGCACAGTTGTAGGAGGCTAAACTAGAAACTGGGGATGTTCTGCTTGGCCTATATATCAGGACAAGTCTTAATGGGACAAAAGGGAATATATGTACCATCAAGCAAATTCTGCCCCTTTTCTACCTATTTCCTCCTCCCACACACCCTCTGTGACTGCCATGGCCCTGACCCCAGCAGAGCAGTGCCGAGGAGCTGGCACTGGGTCTGACCAAAAGCACGCTGGCCTAGCCCCCTCCCCTGCCGGCAGGCTGCACGCCGTGCCCGTGCCAGCAGGCTTACATGCTGCATCCGTGCAGGGTAAATAACTAGATCTGAAACTAGGTCACCAACCTGCCAGGAAAGTACCGACACAACACTGCACTTTTCACCAAAGCATGACAGCTAATAAACCCCCATAGCATCATCTACAGATGGGCTTCTCTCACCTCTATATCAATTACTAGGGTGGCAGCAGCATAACAGTCAAACTCGCAAACCATTCCCAAAGAACTTTTGTTCTTGCCAGATTTCTTTTTCCAGATTGAAGGAAGTGGCAGATGCTTTAAATTCTGCTCTCGTTCCTCAATGGGAACTTAAAAGCACAGGAAAGTTCAATTTCAAGCATGCTTTACTTACAGCTGTGGAGGGGAGGAAAACAGGAGACGGCTGCCCTGGCACTCTGTGGGCACTGAGCAGCTGAGGGCTTTTGCAGCAGAGTCTTGACACTGCTCTGGGGACACTGTGTTGGTTGGGACCAGCTCCGAGACCAGCTCTGGCTGGATAGCTGGAATGCACTTTGCCAGGGTAATTTTCAGCCCTTCCCACTCCTAACAGTCAGCTGACTCCAGGAAATCTCACAGCAAAGTACTAAGATGGTCCTCTCTCCGGGTCAAGCTGCCAAGGAGGGTGCAGAAGGGGAGATGGATCTGCTTCGCTACATCGCAGGAGAAGGGATGTTTACTTTGGGTTGGTTTTTGTCGTGCATTCTGAAAGGGCATGGTAGGATATCATAAATGACATCACACACTTCCAAAATGCATTGAAAAAGGCACATATACAATAAAGCATATATCTAATTATACGATACCACATATATCAATATACTTTCTCAGGATCTCCAGCTGCCCTAGACTGCAGGCCATTACTATCACCCAGTTTTGTTTTTAAACGATACTAAGCCAAGCTAAGATACAAATTTCTCGCGTCAAAGCCAATTTCATCTCATTTTTCCTAAAAACCCACACTGAGCTTAGATAACTCAGGTATCAGTGCAGCATCCCTTCTCCCTCCTCGTTAAGTTATAATGCACAGCAAGAGCTACGGAAAGGAGTATTATCTAGCGAAGGAACTGTATTACTGCAGCTCCTGTCCCCTGCTGAAATAAGCACCTTTCCCTTAATTATCTCCAAATTTCTTTCTGGAGGAAGGTGTGTCTGTTGCCTGGCTTCTTTCAATGGGGCTTCTTTTCAAATATGAAAAAGCCAGATCAGGACCTAGACAACAAGAATAATGTCCTATTAAAGGCTAGTTTGGAAGGGTTTGGTTTAATTCCTGGCCTCCTTTTCTGCCTCACAGCCCCAGTTTAGGAATATCCTTGTAAAGAGAAATTTGGAAACTCTTAAAATTGACAATTTCTTCACCTTTCACTAACTGTACTTCAGCTCCACATGGCTATTTCGTGAGCTGTGTCCTCACATTGTAGAAACTACTACTATTAAAAACTCAGTCCAATTAACCCATTTAGATTCTTTCTCTCTAATACAAACCAATAGAGGTTAATGCCTTGACACCTTTCACATCACATCATAGATGGAAGCACTTTTTAAGGAGAATAAAATTGTTTTAATCTCATAAGCTACTGAGTAAAGAGCTGGCTTTACTGAAAAATGCTATATATTTTGATGTGCACTTCTAACTGATTGCAAAAAGAGCTGGCTGTAAAATTCATTAGCCATAACAGCAGATATATAGATAATGCCCTTTGCTCTAAGAATATGGATCATACCAAGAGCAGAATAAGCAGTCACAGTTCTATTTCAATTAATAGGCTTGTAATACTCTAAATTGAGTCAGAATCTTACCATTTTTGATGTAAAAAGAAGTGAAAGGGTTTACTGGCAGGGATGTATGCAGAAATGGCACTTTTTTTTTTTAATGAAAATGGGGAATGTTCACAGGAAGCCAATTCTAAATTTGCAAATACATGTTTTTAACTGGAAACCTGATTCCAAGAATTTCAAGAGGGTCCAATAAAAAAATCAGCCAGGTTCAATTTCCAACACCAAATACTTAGAACAAATGGATCCACAGGTCAAGGATTATCTACTGAAATTCCTAGTACACTGTGAATGACTAATGAACTCTACAAAACTCAAGAGCTTTTCTTAGAAATTTGTAGAGAGCAAGCAAGAAAAAAAAAATCTCTGAGGTCCCATTTTGCACACTTCTGTGTAGGGGTAAACTGCTTTATATAGAACTCTCTAATAATTTTCAGTAGGAAATGAATGCTAAAATAAATGCTAGTCCAAAAATTCGTTCAAAATTCAAAAGAGAATTTAATCTTTCTCTTTTCCCTAGCTTTAGGATGAAAAATTTCAGTGAGTGTTCAGAAAAGGACACTGATGATACAAATGAATGCAACCCCTCAGCTTCTCGCTCTCCAGAAAATGCTGGTTTTGAAGGATAACTAAACCAGCCTGTCACCCCACTGCCTCCCCAGTTCTCCGTGCCTGTGACACCAGGACATGGTAGTACTCACATACAGATCTTGCATGCTACCATTGGAACAAGAAGCTGGGCTTAATTGAAGCCAGCTACAAAGCCACTGAGCCTCCTCATCTGATCTTTTAAAGGTCTACAGAGTATACACTACAGGAGGTATCAATGAGTCATCAATGAATGAAAGTGCATGCTAACAAACTGCAGATATAATTGCAATCAACTTGTGGATACACAAGAGATTCTCTGCCTTTCCTGTATTCTGGTGCTTTTCCAAACACAGGCAATAGTTTTAAACACTTTTTCCATAGTGCTAACTATTCCAAGAAAGCATAGCTCATCTTCTATCACTGATCACAGAGGGGAGAATGGAGTGTTTTTGCCTGGAGACTGGAAGGAATTGCCAGCAACCCTTTTCTCTGGCTCAGGCACATGTCTTTCTGGAGGCCCATGCAACCATGCAAGCCTTGTGACCTTTGGCCCAGCAGCTTTCCCTTTGCACATTGTTCTTAAAAGATCTTTCCTAAATCAGGAGAAATTACAACCACTGTTTTTTTTTTTTTTTGGTGGTATGCTGTAAAAGCAACCCCCCTTTTCTGAATTTCCAAGCACATCCTGATGCAGAACGTGGTTGGCCGCCTCCTAAGCCAACCTTCATAGCTGCAGAGAATCGGCCATATGGGACAAAAGTGATGCCCTCCAGCATCTCCTTGTTTTTCTCCTGCACAAACTCCTTTGATTGCAGCAAGCACAAGAAAGTCAGCATGGTCTGGAGGACGGCAGCACTTCATCTGCCTGAGTTTCCTCTACATTAGTACAAAGAAAGAAGAAGGAGGAGGAACCCAGCTGGAGGAACAAGAACAATGTTGGGAATAAGTCTTTAAATCTGTCTCTCCAAAGCCCGTATATTCCAGCCTTGATAGCTCTCACATTACACAAGATGACATTTCTCTCTATATTGTATTATAATTAATAGGCTACTGCAAGACTTTACCAGCTCCTACTTAATAGCATTTCAGTGCTGGGAAGCAGTCATCAGGTAATCTGGCCATGATCTACTGTATCCTTTCTAAACACAGGTTCTAGCTGCCAAGAATGTCACCATAAAAAGATTTCAATCAATACCACTCAGCTCCTACTTTCAAATGCTCCAGGTCCAGGAAGAGAAGAAGAAGAAAAAAAAAAAAACCACAACAGTACCCTCAAAACGAACAGCAAACTGGCATATGCATTGAGTACGCAGATTGAAATGAGCAGATGGGAATTCATTATGGCCTGATCTTGCTCTATCTTTTATACTTTAGTAACTTTATACTTTGGAAAAGGTCTCACCAAGCGCATGGAGATGGTGTGCACGGAGGGGGTTAAACCCATGCAGATCTTGCCATTCTCAAGCTGTGCTCTTGTTGCCAAACAACAACATTTCAATTGTGATTGGTACAAACAGTTGGGTTTCAACGACAATCTGTCACGTAGGTTTAAGCTCAGTTTTTACTGATGCAACCTGCAACTTGCTGGATGGTTGCGGACTTTGTTATTTATTGGGAGAGAAAGAAAGGAAACAAAACAGACTGGTGGGTTTTTTTCTCTTGTCCAGTCTGTAATTCAAGGACTTGTTCTGGAATTTGTTTCTCTGTTTGTATTCTCTAGAGTGAAATTAACAAATGAGGAATAAAAGTGAAATCCGCAAATCCAAATCAAAGCACAGCACCTGCATCTCCTGTCACACTTTCTAAAGAAGTAGGGAAGTTCACATGTGACCTGTTCATTTGCAGGGCTTCTGCGCTCTCCGAGAGCAAAGGCTATCCAACAAAATCCGCCAACACTTCCACCTCTAAATTCAAACAGAACTGATGACTTAAAAACAAAAGGAAGTCACTGGTTCAGCAAATTAGCAAATAAGATGTCACCAAGAGAATAACTGGTCAAGGCTCGGATCCTGATGTAGCTGAAGTAATTGGGGCAGTTCCACTAAATTCAATGGAGCTAAGAGGATAAATGCTGGCCGAGGACCTGGCTCCTAGCGTGTTCCCAGCTGCAAGTCTTAGTTTAGGCTGTAGCCAAGAGGTTAACACTGTGATAATAGAATGAGAAAGTATTTATATAGGTATATATAGATATAGAATTATATTTAAAGAACACTTTGCTACTGGTACTTTTGTCATTTTAAAGTCCATAATTTTTAAATAAAATTATTTCAGAACAGCAGCAGAACCTCTTGAGTAAACTACAGACTCTCTCACCCACTCCTAGGCCACTTACTGTTCTAGAAGCAAGTTTAAATGTTATTTCTAAATGCTATTTCTTAAAACATAGGGTGCAACTAAATAAGTAAGGCTCCCAAGGGTCTCTAAGAAGCCAGTGAGTCAACACATAGGCATGGAGTAACAGCAAATCAACAATTCTAAAAAAGGTGCTTCATAATTTAAGGAAAATAAAAATACAAAGCCTCAGACTTACCACAGAAGGCCCTCAGACTTATGAAACTGAACTGCTGTAATATGGTACAGTGTTAAGACATAGGGGTTTTTTTGTTGTTTTTACATTCTAGAGGGGCAATACACACTGAACTCAGGAAAACAGCTCACTCTAGAGAGTAATTTTGAAAGGAATATTGACTTTGATTCATGCTCCTAAAACCGTAACAGTTTTGCTTTAAAAATAGTTGTTCATTCTGCAGAATAAAGTTCCTCCCTTCTCCTCCAGCCACCAAAACCCCGCACCGTATCTACACATTTGAAAGAAGTTCTCCTCTGAAATGTTTCTACCTATTCATCTGAAATTGTAAATGAGTGGCATCTGGTTGGGACTTTAAAGCACCTATAGCAGGGTTGAACGATATCCCAAAATAGGACACAATGTACAGCTGACTGAGACAGAAAGGGACTGCCTTTCAATTCCCACAGAAAGCGAGGCGGGTCACTCACAAAAAGTGACGGCAACAACAAAGCCCTCTTTCATCCCTTCCCTTCCTTCTTTCCATTCTTAAGCTGGGCAGAGCAAATGAGGTTGGGTCCACAAAAAAAAATAAGGTTAATAATAATAATTAAACAACAGCAACAACAACAACAGCAACAACAACAAAATAGGCGTCTCAATGTCTGAGGAAAAGTGGGATTGTAAGTGCAGTATTTCTTCATGTGCAGTTCTTCTACTTCATACGAGTCCCCTTTGGATGAGAAGGCCTAGTGGAATGTGTGCTCCCCTCGGACTATGTGCGACGAGAACTCATAGCGGTCCTGGCTTCGGTAGCCACAGATGTTGCACTCTAGCGGGTCCCGGTAGCCATGGCAGCCCATGTGGATGGTGTACATGACATGGTCCAGGAAAAGGACGCGACAGTGCTCGCACTTGAAAGCCCTAATCTGCTCCCCTTCTCCGTTGATGACCTTGTAGATATCCTTTAAAGAGCCCTTAGAAGCTTTTGTGGCATCCAAAGCCTTGGCGTCCTCCTTCATATAAGCCGGGCTTGGTTTTCTCTTGGGATTTAAGGCAGAGTTTCCTTGGTAGGACTGGCGGTCTTCGTGGCTGCTCTCTGAGTCAGTAGAATCCAGGCAGCTATTGCTGGGGGAGCCCTCTCTATCCTGGGTTCGACTCTTTGGTCTGATGAGGGAGATTGGGCCATCCATGTTGTTCTCATGACTGTCAGCTGTTTCCCTGCTAATGGGCCTTTCTATCCTGTTAGGATGATAGACCTGAGCGTAAGCTGAGCTGATGACCGGGGCCACCTCTGCAATTGTGCTTGGTGTGTGCTGCATCAGGGGGTGAAGTGTGTCAGCTCCAAGGTAGGTGATTGCATTGTTGATGGCTTGGTCCATCATGTGAGACTGCATCAGCTCAGCCTCCTTCTCATAGGTTAGGTTCATATCAAAGGGAATATCTGGATAGCCAAATCTCATGAGCTTTTCACCTAAGAGACAAAAGCAAATGAATTAGAAAAATCAGTGTGATCACTCCAAGGTTTCACTGTAAAAGGGGTGGGGAGGGATAGAAAACCCCTGTTGTGGGGTGAAATTCATTCCAGAGTCCAAAGTTAGCCTCATTCTACTTGTTTACTGACCTCCTACAAAGTTCCTGTCCTGAGATGGATAAAACAGCAACTTCACCAACAGCTTTTTTTTTTTTTTTTTTATTCCAGGTGAAGCATGTGGCTGCAGCGAACTCCAGATCGATTCCAAACCTTCACTCTGCCTGACTGTGCCCGTGCTTCGAGTTAGGAAATACATGTTAAGTGGCAGAAAATGGGATAGAACCACCAAGGTCAATGAAGCTCCATTGGTTTATACCATCAGACATACTCTCCCAAAATTAAAGGAGGCAGTTCCACATGTCCCCCGCACTCTGAGGTGCCTCATACATACCTTACAACAGGACTGCATCGTGAGAAACCTAAGCAACAGGTACAGGGGGCTGGTATGGTGGCACCTTTAGAGCCACAATATGTAAATCCTTCAACCAGCAGAAAAAGGTATAAAAAGACTGAATGTGAGCACAGAACATGGCGAGTAACAGGAGCACGGGGCGCTGACCTGTCATCTGGAGAACAAGTCTTATGAGGAGCAGCTGAAGGAACTGGGATTGTTTAGCCTGGAGATGAGGAGGCTGAGGGGAGACCTTCTCGCTCTCTCCAACTCCCTGAAAGGAGGGTGTAGGGAAGTGGGTGTTGGTCTCTTCTCCAAAATAACAAGTGACAGGAAAAGAGGGAACGGCCTTAAGTTGTGCCAGGGGAGGTTTAGATTGCATATTAGGAAAAAATTCTTCACTGAAAGGGTTGTCAAGTATTGGAACAGGCTGCCCAGGGAAGTGGTGGAGTCACTGTCCCTGGAGGTATTTAAAGGACCTGTAGATGTGGTACCTGGGGACATGCTCTGGTGGTGAACTTGGCAGTGTTAGGTTTATGGTTGGACTAGATGATCGTAATGGTCTTTTCCAATCAAACTATTCTATTTTATGATTCTATAATCTTGTGTTCAAGGCATAATATCTTTGCAGCTCTCCCCCTCAAAAAAAAAAAAAAAAATCCTATCTCAATATTTTGGATGGAGGAAAAAAAGACACACAGCCCCCAGTGCCTATTTAGGCAAGAAAACAAAATAGAGAAACTACATATTATAGCTTAGTTTCATTTAGTAAAAGGCAAAAACAACTTTCATTGACACAGGATAAATAAATACATAATGATGACGAAGCTGGCTGATCCAAATCCACATCCTTGTAACCTTTTTAAATCAATGGCATTACAGATATGTGACATCAGAACCACACGCTGGTAACTTATGGTAGTCACAGGGCATGTTGCGTAGTGCAGCGTAGTTTGTTAACCTTCAGAGTTAACAAATTTACCACTACTTACATCAGGGCTCAGCTCAGCAGCACTGCTTTTCCAGTGATGGCTTTAGAGTGTCAGTACAAGGAAAGTTCATACAATAACTCTTCTTTTTAAATAGAAAAGGTTATATGTATTACTGTATGTGTAAGATACAAGATATACATGTTCATATGTATTCACACACACAAATATTAGCTTATTGTTGACAGTTAATTTTAAAGCTGATTTTACAAGGTCTCAAAGAATTTTTCGGTTTTCATTGTCTTTGTTACTTTTCACTGCATTGGCACATAAAACCAGACTTTTTTCAATAGTGTGAGCTAATAAATTCAAGGAATCACTTACATAAAACTCATTTGGCTATCTAAGAATTAAAGAACTCAAGAATCTTCTACCGCCATTTGCCAAAATTGCTTGGAACAAAATGTGTATAAACCACCATAAGAAAGGAACAGAACTGTAATCCCAGTTCTCTTCCAAATAGCATTAGTACATTTCAACATAGCTATCACTCAGCATTTTATTTTTGACTATAATAATTCATTGCACTTAGTGTGGCTTATCTTAAAGTGATGCATAAAGAGAGAAATAATTTTATATCACCCATGGAACAATCAGGTTGTCCTCGGAGATGATGCATCACTTCTGGTTGGGAACTTAGCTCTGATTAGCAAGGTAATTAAATGCAAGTCTAAAGTGAAGCGTGTGAATACTCCTACTGTGTTCAGCAACACTGCTCACATGCTTCTGATTAGACACGATGTTCATGTACCTCACTACGCTTGCCCACAGCCAGCTGAGTTACACCTTACCAAAAGAAAGCGTAATGTAGAAAACAGTTCCTTTGTTACACATTAGCCTTTTGGAGAAAAATAGGGAAGAAAGGAAGGAAGGAAGGAAGAAGCAAATGGTGCTACAACGATGGCCTTTGTAATCTAACATGACCTAATGATGATTCTTGCCATCAAACATCCTCTTTTCAGTGTTCCTGCTGTGCGCTGGCTGGCTGTGATGGCTGTCCTACAGCTGACAGGACAGACAACTCTGATGAGAGGTGGCTCCAGCCTCGCTTGAAATAGAGCAGCTCCTCCTGAGGTGGGGCCAAAGTGGGACTGGAGGAGAGCTCCAGGAGGCATGTGGTGTCTTTGGCATGGTGGGAAGAAAGAAATGAAAATGTGAAAGTCCACTGGTCCCTGCCAACTGCTCTGGCCATCTGTATCATTCCTGTGTTTGAATAAAGAACTGGATCTGGTGAGAGTCTGATCCAGCCACCAAACATACTGTTAGGCCTTTGTAGGCTATATAGAGCAAGAAATAATACCTGTCCTTTATGGACTACTCGAATGAATGACGCAAACCTTATTTTGATTCCTTTTATCTTCCCCGTTTAGTTACTCCAGCACAGACAGCAGAGTAGAGAAAACTAAATTGCTAGTGACCTGAATTATTCATTCCTTTAATTAGGAACCGGTTCCAAAGATGTCATAGCCTTAGAAATGGAGCGTGACATAAAAAAGTAAAATAAATTAAAGCATGGTAAGGAGAGGGTGTAAAACACAGAGCTCAAAAGAAACATTAAGAAACCAGTCTGCCATGATTTTCAATTTTAATTGTTCTTTAGCCAAATCTGTACTTAAAACTGACTAATCAGATTCATCATTTTGAATTTTCATGCAAAATTATGCTCAAATTCTATTTATTCTTGCCCTACATTACTCAAGTAGAAGAAGAAACATTCTCCACTGTGGTCATCTTATCATATGACATTCAAATAAACCTCAAAACAGGTATCTGAAGCTAGATCAAAGCACACAGACACAGCTGTCCTATGATACCTGTAGTCGATTTCATCAAGTATCTAAAGGAACTGCAATGCCAGACACTTGGGAGAAAGCTGCAAGAAATCTTGGAGAAAGCAGTTACAGAATTTACCACCAGGTAAATTTCTTCCTGAGCCCCATTAACTACGTGTTGACTCTTAACTCTGAAGTCAGTTGATCTGCATCTCTTCTGAGATGCCTGTGTATTTTTAATTCTTACTGTTAACAACCGGGGTCTTATCGTAAACCACATAAATGTCTCCTTTTGTATTCTGCCAGTTCTTAACCTCAGTGACACTCTGTAAGAGTGAGCACCACATTCAAACTGAAAATACATTAATCTGCTTCATGTGATCAGCTTGAAGATGGTTGCTTTCAATTTCACTAGTGTCAGCTTCTCCCTTCATTGAAAGGAGAGGAAAAACAAGTACCCAGACTCCTGTGCAGTATAAGTTATACTTTCTGCCTCCAGTTTTTCTAAAGTTAGACTAGTACCTCAATAGCAGATATATAACCAAGTCTCTCACTTGAAAATTAACTCTATTTGCTGTGTGCTGCTTCCTTTCTTCACGAAATTTCAGCCGGAGTAGAGACTGTGGTCCATAACCAAGGTCCCTTGGAGATTGCTGATCAGAAAGAGCAGTAAAGCATTGATAGATGTAGCATGCAAAGATTTTAGCTTATGCTTACATGACCTTCTCATAAACACCATTAAGTTGTTTTGGACAGGTGCCACACTTGCAGTATGCACAGGAAAATTTCCTGCAAGCAAGAGAACCATTACAAGTTCTTCCTGATAGAGTTGAACAATATTTCATTGGGGAGAAAATGGGAAGAAAAGTGAGGTCATGGTGACAAAAAAGAAAGTAGCAAAGCGGAGACTGCTGTTTTTCAGTTCAAACACTGTGAGGTCGTGAAAGAACAGAAAAAGGCAGAAAAATAAGA
>NW_010336843.1:73528-105721 GCF_000700745.2 Antrostomus carolinensis | reverse complement strand
CCCTACAGCTGTACCTGGATAAAAGCTGCACATCACATGAAACCCTGAATTCCTAGCCCCAGAAAAACGGAATATCAAAATGATCTGTTACACCTATAGAAGAAACAGGTTTATCTAACAACGAAGTAGTATACCCTACTGAAGAGAACCTGCTACAGTGTATCTCGGGCAAGGATTTCCAATCAGTAAATTTGCCTTTGAAGACAATAACAACATATGGTCAATTGCATGGGAGTAGACAAGTAAAATAACCTCCTGGTCTAAAAAAAAGAGAGACCATCATCTACAGATTCCAAAAACTGATTCAACTTATACTATCCAAAAAGTAGCTTGCCTCAGTTGTGAGGTATGCTTGTAATCAGTAAACTATCCTGCTTTGAGAGCAGGCGTGGGCACACCAGAACTTAAGGGAGGGGAGCAAGGTCTCCAGCCCTCTCAGATAAAGTCTGTAACCCCTGCACAAATAACCTCTGAGAGGTGTTGCAAACACAGTTCTGTTCAAATCTGTGGACAATCTGGGGGGAAAAAGAGCAAGAGGTGTGAACTGCCCTTCTTCCTTTTGAGGCTGTAATGATTCTGAGGTCTATACACACCAGTTTAAGTGTCATAATGATTAACTATTTCACTGTTGATCACACCCTGAGAGAACATACAGCACTTGCTGGGATGACACCAGGGAAATCTGCTATGCTGGGGTCATGTTTACAGTCCCATAAAGCTGTATTTGGCTTGTCAGTAGACGGTCCTGCTCCCATTTCCACCCTCTTCAACCCCAACTGTTGTCACAGTATTAAATTAAATCAAAGTATAAATCCTCCAGGTCCTATCAGCTATACAGTAATTCACTTCAGATCACTCTTAAAGACAACAGTCTAAGAATTAAGCTTTTATCTCAGAAGGACTAACACCAATATAGGAAATACTGATGCCTCCCAGCGTTCCTCGCGTGGGTTGGATTGTTCCTGCCTAGCCTTGGCTTGGCAATGATATTTGGGACTGTCCAGATGACTGAGAGCAGCCAGGTCAGTGTGTCAGTGCCCTCCAGGCGAGCTGCCGCATGCTGCTAGCCCCCTACTATTCAAAACCATGTGGGTTAGCTTAAAACCACCTTCAGTGGTGATTTAACAAATCCATCTGAATCTGCATTTAGCTGAGGGGCAATGACTTTTCTAAATGGCTGTGTTAATTGCTTACAGTCTCTGATCCTCTCTCCATAAGTGTACTCAGCGTAGGCAGAATAAGTATATGACACCTTTAAAATCTGTACAACTGTCCTTCCAGTGAGTGTGGAAAATGCACATTACATGACTTTGGAGTCTAGCAGCATACACTTACCCCAAATAATTCTCTGTCCCAGATCCACTCCTAAGTTTAGCACTGCCTCGGCAGCAGTAAAAAGAAGCTTTAAGCTACAACTCAGACCAAGTAAAATTCCCCATACTGTCTCCTGTTACAAGCTGAACAATTTTAAGATGTCAAGATACAAAGCAAAATATTAATTCTGGGCCTAGAATTCTAAATTTGGTAACCAAAAGTCATTCAATACTGCTTTATATTCATGTGTTAATAAGCTTATCACGTGCAGAATGCTGCACTTGGAGTGAGCACCTCTTCCAACAGAAGTGATGTGATTTTACTTCCTCATGCCGGTGTTATCAGACCAGTTGTTGCCAACTCTCAAGAATTTAATACAAGTTACAAGTCTTGAGATACCTGTTGGGCTTTTTTTTAACACACACACATATATGGAGACAGATAATTACATGAGTCTTAGTTTTTATTTCCTGGGGCAAGGAGAGGGAAGGATAAGTCTAAATCTCAAAAGGGCCAGAGAAAAGTTTAAAAAAACCCAAACCAGTCTTAAGGCACAGTAAAAAGCTCAAGATTTTCTAAGCCATTTTCATGATTCTGAGGACCTAACTTTTGAATTCTCTGGGCTGGTAAAATTAATTCAATAATTTTCAGGATTTCTTGCTGGGATTTAACCATCTCCATTGTTGTCCCTCCCCATCACAACCAAGTTCTAAGAGCCCTACTTCTCCCCTTGTTCTTTTGGCTATTACAAATTACAAATAACCTGTACCTACACACTAAAAATAATAAAAGGCGTATTTCAAGCTTACCCACAAACTTCTGTGGGGTGGAGCTTTTACGCTTTCCCATGTTGCTTGTCAGCTTCTCTATAACAGCAGGTCTCTCAAAAGGCACCAGAGAAATATTGTTGTCCATCACAGGCTCTTGTTCCTTACAATCTTCCATAGGAGGTACTACATAAAACCAAAAAATCGTATCAGGTAAGTCTGGTCTACACTTCACAGACAGCACACATCATTTGAGCCCTGCTGGCTGCCCAATGAGTGCAACACAAAATAAAGTTATGTGTAGGAACATGCTGGGCATTAAGATAGCAATGACCTTTAAGTAGAGCTACATTTTCAAAATGTCTCTCTTTGGGACCATCTTATTTAGCAGAAGTCTAACTTTAAGCATTTATTAAAGGACTTGTTTTGTTCTGAATACTCAAGATCCCCAGTGAGGAGGGGACACTTTTTGAAAACTGTCTCTGTAGATCACATTTTATGTTATTCTCCCTTCAATATGGTCACTTGTTGCCAGTGTAACTTTTTAGTCATCATTCTTTGTGTATTCCCTTAACTTCACGCTTATTATATAGCATGCTTACCATTCTTGTCTCCTTTTCACAGTAATCTCAATGACTAAAAGACATACAAAGCATTGATGACTTGTGTTTCCTGGGCCTGGCTGTTCATTCCCTAAGACAAAGACTTCCAGAGTGAAGGATCTTTTGTTACAAATGTGTTTCCTCTTTCTATACATGAGACTGTAAAATCAACAAATGCAATACTGGAATTACAGGCTTAACATCATATGGAAATTCCCTTCAGAATCAGTCACAGAAACTATCAATTTTTTTGATTAATATTTTATCCCTAACAACTGGTGATCAGCAGGGAGTATTCCTGTACTAGCCACATTAGTGGAATGCTCATACGTTGTCTTTGAGACAATAACAAGAAATTAAAAACCACTCCTGTCTTTACTCATTGCACTTTTTGTCGCTTGTTGGATTAGGGAATAAAGTGCTAGAGCAAAAGCAGTATAGGAATTGCATGGGCTACCCACCAGGGTAGCAACCAGCTCGCACAGGTTTTACGTCACTTGCTGACATAGCCAATCACTAAATACCTACAGAGTACTCTGGTTTTGTTGAGCATCCTCTTATAAACACCAAGAAGGGTCAGTGGTACCACGCTGTGGATCAGGCTCAGAGAGTCCAAGTCATTTTAAAAATATGTCAAAAGTGTGCTTCCACGTGTAGCTCTTCCCACTGCTCTGCTGCCAGGAATTTAATACATGGCCTAATTGCCCCACATTCATCTTCATCACGTAGCAAGAGAAACCTGAGAAGCATCAGCCACTGGTCCACGTGCTAATGGGATGGCTGAGGTGTAAAAAGTTATTTGGGGAGAAGAATGGATGGCAGAGAAATAGAAACTGGGATGATCTTGCAAAGAGTTCCTATAATTTGCAAACTGTGAGCAACCCATTGTATTCTCTGTATTAGACAGATCTTCCAGACAAGTCACAGGTGATATTGCAGAGGTAGTAGAGAAGGATTGAAACCCCCGTCTTCTGCTAGTCCTCCTTGAGTCTCTCACCAATAGAAGCTTTTCGTGCCACAGATACCTTCTCCTTGAGACTGTGCCATAAATGAACACTGCCAGTCTACTTTCCTCCCATGTAATTTTACTACCTTCAGGATCCTAATATGGAATAATCACTCCCCTGTTCTTAAACATGCAGCTGTTTGCTAGCATATAAGATATGAAAAATGGGGTGATAAAAGTTTTGTCTTTTCCTTCTTTCTAGTAAGGAAGTGCAAATACCAGGCAATTACAAAACAGAGTATCTGCTCAGGTGAACTTCTCAATTCAGACATTCATAATAAGAAAACATGGCAATTTATTCATTTGATTCCATTTGTGCCTCTGCTGCTATGGAAAGCTGAGTACTTTGAGGCTTAGAATCCACCATATGCTATAAAATGATTTACTCTGCTGCTTTTTTATTTGTACAGGATGCTCCCCCTGAGAAACACAATGGTTTCTCATTTACAAGGCAGTCCTGCTGGCATCAGTGAAAGAGAGGAAGAAAAAGCGTAAATATGAAATTAATCTAAAGTTGCAACAAAATGGGATGCAGTGTTTGAGTGACCTAATTAGTGCCCAGTGCAGACTGGGAGGTCTGGAGTACTTTAATAGCTAAGGCTCAATTTTTAAGGTTATTTAAATACTGTGCTTGATCAGGAACTATCTGCACTACTTCTACTCAAGTATTTCCTGAGAAGATTTTGTAAGAAAGGAAAGACGATGACTGTTGATTTTCACTGGGAACTGGTATCTGACTGTCCTTACCAAAAATCTTACCAAAAAAAAAAGCTTACCAAAAATCAGTGTATACATGCATATGCATATACACTCTGCATGAAACCCTGGATCCCTGCTCAGTGGCAATACTCATCCTCACTGCAACAGGCCAGGTTTGCACATGAATGTCACTTCAAGAATTTCCAGCCCTTGGTGTACAGGACACATGAACCTGATGGTGGGGACCTAGAGAGGTGCAGAGGGCTCTAAACCCCTCCTAGGAAGACTTCCTAAAGGTTTGCTGGCTTTGTAGGACCGTTCTTGCTGACAAAATCAGTTGAAAAACTTCTAATTACTTTCATAGCCATCTGATTAAGCCCCAAATGTAGTGACATTTGTATGTCTTACAACAATTAAGTAATAATTAAATCATTCTACTGTTGGGCATATGTGTGCAAAATTTCCTAGACGGAATTTGAAACCTTTCTTCCATGAAAAATGAATAGTGCTAAAAAAGACATCTGCTCTCCTCTAAGTCAGGCAAAAATTCTGCTTGGACTCCTTTTAAAAGTAAAATCTTCACCAATAAAACAAATTTCTTTTATATCTTTCATGCTGCAAGCTCTATTTCCCACCAACATTTGTGTTAGGAAGGGAATAAGTTACCAGAATTTGTTTTGTTATGTAGATTTCCTGGGAGAAGGGAGAGATGGAAACAGCCTAGTTTCTGAAACCATTTAAAATGAATGCAAAACCGGACCAAAGAGGCGAGACGTCACATTTTAGAAACCCATAGAGTTAAGCTAAAGATCACATTGTTAATTCTAGATATATTAATTTTCATTTCAATTTAAAAAATACACAAATAAAGGACAAATGGTCCAAGCCTGAATCAATTTTTTGAGGAAAACAAAATAAAAAAGGGGAAAACAAACCGATCACACACAACCAACAGTTACCACAAATCAGCTACTCTGTGGTAGAAGCTCATGTGTACACATTTACTCTGTGGTAAATGCAATTCCTTTTTTGTTATATTTCATTGTACTTCATTACCTTGGTAGTGGGAGCTACCGAAGAACAGCTGACACTGCATAACTAGCTTTGATACATCAACTCATTTTATCCTGTGGACTTATGGTCTCAGCTCACAAAGGCTTTTTTTTATTCTTAAAAATCAAGCATCTAGTCCATGAAAAGCCCATGCTTGAGTACATTTCTGGTCATGGATGTTCTTAAGCAGCTATCAGTGTGCTCCTGGACTGTCAATGCAAATATTCACCATCTCTGACACTGTTAATGTCCTCAATAGCAGCTAACACCAAATGTTTTTTCTAAGCCCAAACTCAATACACAAACCTAGATGGTTTCAGAACAAAGTCTTTACTTCCCTGAAGACACTGGTCTTTCAATCACAGTGCTCCAAGTGCCTATCTTTTAGTTTTTTGCTTCTTAATTTGTGAGAAACCACACATACTATTAAAGTAGTTTATACTGTTCCAGTGAGGAAAGAATAGGGGGGGAAAAAAAAGAAGTAAAAAAAATTATCCAGCATGCGTTTTGCTGATAAATACTTTTGTGTGCAGGCAACAGACACTGGGCTAAGTCTCAGCTGGTATAAATTAGTATTACTCCATCAACCTCAATTTCCTTTCCTAAGCTCACAATATTGCTATTTTAAAAAAGTGTGTGTGAGCAGAGAAATGACAGGAAACATTCCCAAGGACCCTGGTGTGAAGTCTCCTGTGGGACCAGCATTTTAACAATGTTTTAAGCAACTATGGAAGAGGGAAGTACACAAGGCCATTGTGTGTTTCATGTGGAGCTGGCCTTTGAGCCTTGCACAGCCTAGGGCTAGGCTTCTTTCTCCTTCTCCTAAAAAGAGCATCCTCTCCACTCCACTTTAAGAATTTCCCTGGACTTTCTGCTTTGTGGAGAACAACTTATAACTGGGTGTAAGCCATAGCTAGCGTTTAACATTTGTCTCTGTTCATTCCTGTAAAGCTTGTGTTCTTGGCATTCAGAGACTGCCACTTTTGTCACTCCCAACATGCCGCTAGCTAGGAGACCACAGACTAATTTCTGCCTTTGGGGCCAGCACTTCTTCGCTGAAAATTGCCAACAGTCATGCTGAGCAGGGGACAAGACCCAGCCACAAGGATGGGCAGCTCAGCAAGAAACTGGCACCCTGTGAGGACGAGATGGAAAGACCCAGAACTTGTACATTCCTACCCACACATCGAAACTAGCCCTTCTTCCCCTCCTCTGGCTTCCCTTTGTGGCTTTGGTCAGGTGATCTAGCCATCTGTGAGACAAAGATAATTGAAATTAAAGGCCTTATCAGGTCACCATAAAAGCAGTCAAGTAGATGTCTATAGCATGCCTATAAACTGATCAACTTGAGCACAATGCTTGAAAAAAAATCCAAACTCTCTAGGGGCTGCCTCCAGGTTTCTGGAACAATTAATCCCTGCGGAAATAATTTAGTCCGATGTTAAATGTTGGCCATATTAATTGAGACTCAGCACAGCCGCCTGCATCCTTAAAGAAGGACACCAGTAGGGATAAGAAAAGATCCACCTCTACCTATTCTGTGCCAGTAGTGAAGTTGTGACCAGGAGTCACACCAAAATGCACTCAGAGGCTTCAAAATGCTCAGTGAGAACAAAATACTTCAAAATGATTTGGAAAAAAGAGAGTCAGGAGAACTTAATCCTAATGTGATGCAAAATACACCAATGATCAAAATCTCCAAAGCATGCACTCACTTATCCTCAGGAACATCCTTTCCATGTGTGACATGGGAGAGAAGAAAATAAATACATTTTTCAGGGTTGGACTAAGACCTAACTTTGTGCTGAGTAACCATCTGAATACTCTTTGCTGGTGTCTTTATAGTCCCAGGAGAAAGGACTTTGCTGCAGACCTCTACAGGTTGGTGCTCATGACCCTGACTCTCACGCCGAGCTTCACAGGTGGGAGTGATGCTGGGTTGTGAAGTGAGATTAACTACTGGTCCCAGATGAATCTGGAGCTCCCTGTCGCAGCTGGTCCTTGTCATGCCCTCACTAAACAGCTAAGCGAAGACAGTGGATCAGATATCCCCTTAAATATTCACCAGGGGAGATGTAGACATATTTGCCCAGAGAAGAAAGAGGCACTAGTTGAATTCAAAGTGCTGTTTAAGCTAATTTTGCTGAGAAAAGTGAAGTGGTTGTGTGAACATTTCTATTTTAAGCCCAAGCAAAGTCAGACAGGCTGTAAATAAAAGAACTGTCCACATGGGGTTTGCACTGGTTTAACTTCAGTTGGTATAAAAATCAATGCAAGGTCAACCATTCCAGCTTCTTTGGGTAGACAAGGTTAAGGACTTAGCCTTCTTGTCATAGCATTAAGCAGCTTAGAAAAAGCTTTAGATTTCCTCAGAAGTACACTATCAACAAGAGTAAACACAATTTTAATAAGTAACTGAATAATAAACCCAGAAGTCGAATGGAATTTGGGAAGATCCTCCACACTGTGACCTCTGAAGCATCCTGGCTGTTATAACTATATCGGCCTATAGTTATTTCCCCAAGGAAAGTCTATCACCCAGCTGGTTAATGAGAGGCACACCCTTGTAGAGTGAAGAGAGGGTATTTTGTTGGGAATGGAGCTGGTGGTTAAAACCCTACTATCAACCAAGCACTCTGTCTAAGAGACCAGGCACACAACAGGTACCTGCAAATAGCAAAGCCCTGAAATCAGTCTCTCCACTGGCTTTTACAAATGTTAAGTCAGGTCTAGAGCACATGATCACCAACTTCAATGTCTTAAAATTCACCCACTAAATTTTAACGGCTGTTTTTAGTCTTCACAGTGTCTAAAAAGGTAGTAATTACTTAATGGAGCTGTATGAATATGTTGGCAGAATGTATAAAATACATTTTTAATGCCTTCATAGGATTAAATTGTTCATGGAAAAGTACTCTTAAAATTTTTTGGTGATTTTTTTCACCAAAAAATAGCCTACATTAGAAATGCTAAATAGATTTTATTTCAGCTTGTATTTTTAGGTTTTTAGAAATGACCTTTCAGAACTTCTACGTAATTAATTTCCAAATGAAGTCACATGACTCCACTAAACAAGGAAAAGCAAAATGGAAAAAAAAAAAGAGGAAACAATCTTTCACTTTTTCATTTACCTACGATCTAACTTTTTGGTATTCTTAAGTATGTGGTAAATTTTAATAAAAATGGAAATGGAAAACATTAATTTTTATATTTTCTGATTAATAAGAAATTTTAAACACTGCAAGTACTAAACATCTGAAGACAATTTTTAAAAGTTAAAAGATGTTCTATTTCAGAAGAGTTTTTGAAACACTAATTTTCTAATTTTGAATGAAATTATAACATTTTTTGGACAGCTATAATTTAGTATTTAGTACTACAGATGAGCCTACAACCCTGGAGTTTGAGACATGCTCATTATCCATACTAAAAGCTACAGAAATTTTTGAAAATAAATTAATGGAGTTGGACATTTCTTGCTTTCAACAATCTTTTTGGCAATCTTCAGTCTTTATGTATATTAACACATGCAGTGTTAGTTAACATATTAATACTAACACATGTAAATGCATATTAACATTTTTTTTGGGTTATAATTACTTTCATCAACACTGATGAATTCCATTCTGCTCCAAAGATTTATATAACTATCCCCGCCTTGTTTTGGGATAGAAGATAATATTACAGGGAGTAGAAAAAATTACTTCTGAATACCTCCACCATCCTTAACTTTTATAATTATCAGTCGCTATCAGAAAAGAAGGGGAGAGGAATCATACATTTCATATATGGCTTAGTTAATTTTTAGGGTAATTTTGCACAGGTGACTTTGCTTTATTTTCAGGTCTGCATAATTATACATACTAAAAAGTTAAATAATGACTTAAAAAAAAAAACCAAAACAGCAAAACTAGACAGAGTGAGGATTTTAGCCCACCTTTTCTCCTCCTGCCTATCTGAGTACAAGCAAACTATGAGATGGAAGTGATGCAAAGCTGAAAGGAAGGAAGAAAAACAGATGGAAAAAAACCCGCAAGAGATGCTCCAAGTCCAAGAGACCTCAAAAGGCAGTTTCCACCCACCATGGTGACTCATGACCTGCCCGGCAGCCTCCATACTGACATTCTGCAGATAGTTGTGGCAGCGTTCCTTGTGCTCCTCCAGCGAACTGCGCTGCTTGTAGCTCCGGCCGCAGTAGTTGCACTTGTGAGGCTTCCCCACTGTGGAAAGAACAAGAGTATCAGGTCAAATCCACTGCAACCTACTTTTTGCTATCAAAAATCACACCTTTGCAACAAACAGCTCTTGTGATGGAAAGATACGTAAGAAAGGTTACTCCAGTCCCAGACCTTTTTCCCAGCCCCATTTTCCCACCACACACACCTCCTCCCACCCCCTGGCTACTTCGCCCCATCCGTTTTTCACGCTAACGCGCAGTATCAGCAGAAAGAAAGAGTTGGACTTGTTGGTCGCAAAGCAAATAAACAGATGACAAGAGGGGGAAAACAAACCAAACAGCTGAATCACACTTCAGCACCGCCTGTGTGTCACCAAGTCTCGTGGGAAAGAAACTTCTGAAACATCTTGCCCACGGCACGAACAGTTGCCTTCACAAAAAATGAGCTGCCCCAGTGGCCTAATTCTGCTTCCAACTGTGGGGAAACCCATTACGTGGCCCAGAGGAGTTCTTCTTTCATTGAGAAAATTTTGCCAAAATTACTGAGGGAAGGTTGGAACATAAAAGACAACAGAAAGTAACTCTGGTAACAGCACTGTTACGTGCCAGAACTGAGCTGCCACCAGTAATTCACAGAGACCCGATAATATGAAAACACATATAAATACATATATATAAATACACAAAAGGCCATGTAAATGAAAATCAAGCCAAATGAACACAAGACATAACTCTAACTTTTAATTATTTTTTTTGTTTCACTCAGCAGCATTACAAACAAATGGCAAATGCCTCTTAATACATGCAAAATCTGGCAGCAGATTCTCATAAAGTATATCCCTTTCGTAGCATGTCATTAAGAAACCACAAGAATGGCCTAACCCAAAGCCAGAAAGCTAGCCAGAAGTGTATTTTGCCAAGCCATGCTAATAAAGGTTTTTAATATAATTTAAACTCGTAGAACACGAACATTTCTTCTCTAATAACTAAAGAGCTATTAAGTCAGTACTACAAGCCTTGTAAAACTTGTAAAACCATCGGCTACGATTTTCAGAGCTGGCTGAGGGATAGGGAAGGTCAAACTTCTTCCAAAGTTCTGAAAACCTTAGGTAAGAATTTTACTTTCTGGCCAAAGAAATTGAGAACATCCTCTGTTGGATAATATAGATGTTTCTATTGGGTTTGTCCCAATATTGAAAGCTTTTCATGGTCATTTACTTAATGAAATCCAAGCTGTACTAATTGCAGCCAAAATGCACCGTCACCGCTGGGATGGGAAAATACAGGGGAAGCTGTGGGAAGGACACTCATCACCAAGAAACAGCCAGGCAGAGGGCTCCTTGTGATGGGGCTGAAGCCCCAGACATCAAAGACCCAGAGCCAGGGAAATTCTCTGGGGCCTCTGCAGGACTAGCACATACCCCACTGTGTGCCCCACGTCACCTGTACGATGGAAGGTGAAAAAGCCTGAGCCTTCGGTATCGGAGCTGCTCAAAAAGTTTCAACTGGTTTTGTCTCAGCAAAAAAAAGAGATTTGATGAAATGAACATGCTTGCAGAAAGTTTCTGGCTTTCTCAAAAAGTGTGTGTGTGCAGTTCAGTGACACAATCAAGTTTTCCACTAGGGAAAAAAATCGCTGTTTTTAATAAGCAACCAAACTGTGGATTTATTTCTAAGGCTTATCCTCAGGAAAATGTTGTGTCTTCAATTAAATAGTTGTTGCGGTCTTTATTTTATTTTGCTCACGAGCTTACACTATTGCTGTAACTGGTATTGGTACTGGGAATCTCACTGGAGGCTGAGTGTGAGGCTCATTATCATTCCCAGAGTAATTGCCCTTGACGTGAATGATCCGGATCAAGCCTCAGCTCTTAAACATAAACCAGCCATCTCATTCCGGAAGCACCTTCAGGAAAACATACTGGCAGCTCCCTAGGATGGAAAGACTTTTATCATCACCATTACAATGCTTCATCATGCATCTAGATGGCATCGATGCCTGTCAGTTTGACACCTTTATTAGGAGCTAACTTGGTGTTTAATTAAAAATAATTAAAAAAATCCAATGCAATTGAAGGGATTAACTTAAACTGAGCTGAAGCAGGGCTGAATTAGCCCACCTGGTTTGGCTACCCCAGGTCAAGCAGCTTAGATAAACTGTAAAATGCAGAGGAAAGGGATGATTGCTTTCAGCTATTCCAGAGGTAGCTACAATTAATAAAATATATTATCATATAGCACAGAGAAACACATTCCCCTACAAGGTCACAGTATAAAAAATTGACTTAACAATCAAAAAGAAAGTTGGTATTACACCTCTTCAAAAGGCTCCTACCTGCATTGCAGCAATTTCACAAACTATTCACACACAACAAGGCTGAATTTTTCCAATGACAGTCATCTATCCAAATTCCATCAAATTTCAAGGTTCATAGAGATGATAAAAGTTAATGATAAAGGCACGATTTCTAGACACAATATAGGATTTGAGGAACATAATTTCCCAAGGAAACAAACACTCTAGTACACACACTCCTTCCTCTGGGAAGGAGATAAGAGAATAAACAACATGTGACAATTGTTAGTCATGTTGCCTGATACACAACTGGAAGCTGGTCAGACACAACTGTGAAGAATGAAGATGGGAGCTCGAGTTGAGTAGAATCAAATACAAATCCCTTGCGTTCATTTCCAAGTTCTGTCCCCCCTGCTCTACAGATGCATCTACATCGTAGCCCCACACGTGTAAAATCTGATTTATACTATAAAATTATACAAAGTGACTGTGACTTGGGTTGCAGCACAATTGATTAGGTCAGACCACAATGGAATCAGTTCTGATAGCAGCAGATTGTGTCACCAGCAATTCCCACAACCCAATTGGTAAGAGGTGCAGCTCACCAAGGTAGCAATTACGGTCTGGATTTTAGAAACCTTGTCGTCGTGACAAATGTCAAGTCACTGAAACAGCTGCAAATTTCCCCTCATATTCTCAAAGTAACTCATGACAAAAAAATAGATATATTGGTGGACATGAACGTTGCCAGTGGGTGTACATTTTTCCATCTTTCATATTACCCAATAGAAACATGTAAAAGTGTATAGGAGAATATGGTTCTGGTGATCTCCTCACCAGCATACTTTGTTCCACATAACAAACCACCGCATGAAACCACACGACTGCCAAGAGAGATTTCAGCCTTTGACAACCACTGCATAGTAGGCAAACGTTAAAAGTCAAAATTTTCCCCCAAAACATGTGGCTTGCACTACTGAGCACAAGCAGTCTTGGTCTATAGGCCACTGACTTGAAAGCAGAGTTCAACAGTGCTATAGCCTACCAAACCCTGCTCCAGGCCCCCACTGAAGGCAGCTCTTTCCACCATGGAGACATTTCCACTGGGAAGCCACTCAAAGTTCAGCTCAGCTTGCTTGGTATGAAGCTGCCTTCTCTAAGATCCTCACTGAAGACCATGGTACAGGGACACCATGTCCGGCATTGGACGTAAACACTCTGCCAAAGGTAGTGGAACCCAAACAAAGCCAGTTTGGAAATCCCTTTTTGGGCTAATTATTACTTTATCGCCTTTTCAGGGTAAGCAATCACATTAAAAAAAAAAAAATCATTCTCACAGAAATGATACAATACAGTGAATGCAAACAAGCCCAAAATCTTGAGCAATCTTCCATCTGTTGTTGAACTGGGAAAGACCAGGGCACTGGGCAAAACCCAGCGGCCATACCTACGAAACAGCTAACTTGAAGAATATAAAAAACCACTTCGTATTTCTTCCTGAAATGTCAGAATTTCCACGCATTTAAGCTCAGATTCGTACAGATGACAATGTGGCACAGAAAACCCACAGTGGAGTCTCAGCCTCGAATGGAAAATATTATGACAGTCACAGTGAAAAAGACATTTAAATTTGAAGTACAATTTTTACCATGAAACAGGTAAACCACTTGTTGCAATTCACAGAGAAACGGAGTTTTGCTTGTGAAATTGAAATGTTCATGTGGAGGGAGGAAGGGGAAGAGGAGGAGGACATAAAAGGCAAGGTGTTTCTGAGTTAGGAATACCTTGAGTCCTGTGGGTGAACTTTGATAGTTGAGAAGTCTGCGTGCAGCGACAATGAGATGGTGTAACTCTAAGGTCAATATTCAAGACAGAAAGCAGACTTGGGCCTAGGGAAACTTCTTTCAAGTCATAAAAAAAGGCCAGTGAAAGAGAAAGAGCCCGTAAGGCATTTGCGCAGCATTTTGTTCTCAAAAGAGATAGGAGTGCATAGCAGAATATAAAGTAAGTCAAAGGGAAATAACAAGGCATCCCAGGTAATACCTTGCCACAAGCATATAACATCAGAAAGGCTTACAGGTCAGGTTAAGAACAACACCACACTCAGCTGAGCTAAAATCCTGCCTCTGTTAAGCCCAGTAACAAAACATGCACTGGTTTCAGCAGTCAGGATTAACTACTCCCACATTTCCCTGTTTCAGGTACCACTGTTGCCAGCAGTGTACCCAGGTGGCCAAGAAGGCCAACAGCATCCTGGCCTGTATCAGGAACAGTGTGGCCAGCAGGAGTAGGGAAACGATTGTCCCCTTGTATTCAGCACTGGTGAGGTCACACCTTGAGTCCTGTGTTCAGTTCTGGGCCCCCCAATACTAGAGGGACATGGAGGTGCTGGAGCGTGTCCAGAGAAGGGCAACAAAGCTGATGAAGGGGCCGGAGAACAAGTGTGATGAGTTCACGGCTGAGGGAACTGGGGTTGTTTAGCCTGGAGAAGAGGAGGCTGAGGGGAGACCTTCTCGCTCTCTACAACTCCCTGAAGAGAGGCTGTAGAGAGGTGGGTGTTGGTCTCTTCTCCCAAGTAACAGGACAAGAGGAAATGGCTACAAGTTGCATCAGGGTAGGTTTAGATTAGATATTAGGAAAAATTTATCCACAGAAAGGGTTGTCAAGTATTGGAACAGGCTGCCCAGGGAAGTGGTGGAGTCACCATCCCCGGGCATGTTTAAAAGACAGGTAGATGAGGTGCTTAGGGACATGGTTTAGGGGTGGGATTGGTAGTGACAGGTTAATGATTGAACTCAATGATCTTAAAGGTCTTTTCCAACCACTGCAATTCTATGATTCTCTGCAGCAGCACAGAGCAGAACTCCTTCCCGTCCACCTGCCCTGTCCCAGATCCCTGCAACAATTCAACTGCTAGCGCGACCAGCTCATACAGGAAATGGCATTACTACAGCCGTGTGATGTACGCCAGCCCAATCCAAGGATTGGAGACCTTGCACTGAGCTTTGCACCAAACTTTGATTATTTTTTGCATTATTGCCCCATCAGGGCCTTGGAAGGGAAGACAGACAAGATTTCCGAGCTAACTGGCCATCTGATGTAGCTGCTTTCGGTCTGAAGAAGTCCCTCTGATAACAGTACACTGAGCATGACTTATTTCTGTAAAATCTGAACTCCCACTTGGCCCCTAGCACCCAAAAGCTGGAGGAAACCCCAGTACTCTCCAACTGAAACTTTCTGAAGCAGCTTCAAAGTTAAAATGTTCTTTTGGGCTGATACTTACACCTATCAGTGAGGCTGCAGAATTCACTGTCATCATCATAACTGGTATTAATTCATTATTTCTTCTTTCTTCCCTAAAACTGGAAGTTGCCTGGGAAAGTGGAGCTGTTCTGCAGTTACATGGTGCCGACCACAAAGCAGCCCCTTGCCTTGAACGGAGACTAAGATCAGTTTTAACACAGAGGTAGGAAATACGATTAAGGTGTTGGGTTGGGACTAGGGAGCGTAGGGCTCAACTCTTAGTTACGCTACAAATCTTGTGACTGCAGGCAAGTTATTCTGATTTCCTGTGCTTCAATTATTCATACATATGATTAAGGTATTAATTCACTTCTTCACAGCATGTAAATGAATTCATGCACTTTGCGAGATGCACAGAGGCTAATTTGGTGAAGCTCACACAAGTAGGGCGACAGAAAAATACAGCCCATATCTCTACTGAGAAATTAAGAACTTAATAATACGCTGTGATTTTATTAGATATGGGAGTGAACATTAAAGAATGGGAGGAGATATTTAGGATGGTGCAGAGTAGCAGATCAAGCAGGAATAGGAAAATCAAATTAGAAAAAAAATAGGTGGTATATGAAGCAATTTTCAAGCATGGTGTCCTTTCAGGTCGTGAAACGGTCAGCCCAGGGAAATGTAAAATGCCCCTAAGCTTGGTGACATTTAACACCACACAGGACAAAAAAAAGACAGTGTGCAACAGTTACAAAAAGGTGGATATAACAGCTGCTGTGGCCCTTCCCACCTCCAGCTTCCCCGAGCCGAGGAAGCAATTGTCAGAGCCAGGGAGGGCCGAGGTAGCGCAGAGGTTTCGGCAGGAGGGCTGAGGTTGCAGAGAGGTGACACACGGTCCCTCCGGTTCGCTACTGTAATTAAACAGCACACTTTGGCTTTTCCAGAGCTACCTACCTCAGGGCTTCACACACAAAAATATTTACATGAATAATAGACCCCTGAACGAATTAATCACAAAAAAAAAAAGAAAATCAAAGTGAGACCTAAGCCCATGCTGGCTCTGAGCAGCACGTAGCTTTGCAAAGGAAACTGCCTCCCACTCTGATGCCGTATCGCTCTGCTGTGCTTAATGACTGTAAATGTGTTCATTGAAATTCATGGGGGCTCTTTGATTTGTAGCTTTTTTTTTTTTTTTTTTTTTTTGCCTGGGAGATGACATACACACACACTAGTCAGTATATACCAGAGTTCAGAAATAACAGCAAGTCCCACAGTTAACCCAAGATTGTCCAAGACAACCTGCATGCAGAAGTCACAACATGTAAACATCTAAAATAAGGCTCGGGGCTGCTAGAGCACACACACACACGCGCACACACACACAGACTTGCGACACGCAGTGTCAAGTACCTCCACTTCTGAGCGCCCAACCTGTGACATCTTAAAGCATTCTCATTTTCAGAAAGAATCAAGTCTCTAATCACATTCTGAAAACTTTGTCTTAATCTTCTAATGCTTGGCAGTCCAAGGGGAGGCAGCACTACCTGGGGTATGTTTCACGGGATGCAGATACATTTCTGGACCTCAAGGAGCTCTGATGTCTCCATTCTACAAGCACTTTTTAGATGATCATATTTTGAGCCCAGTATTAGGGTTCATTAAGTCATATGGTAAAGGACAGGTTTGCTAGATCACGTGGTAGATGAGACCATACAGCTAGACCTGTGCTTAAAAAGGTTTCTGGACATCTCAAAAGGTTAAAAAAATAAAATATGCAGCATTACAACAGGAGCATACTACATACATGCCTTTAAGCAACTGGTATTTTCTTGACTTGGAGCTTGAAATAGAGCACTCGACTCACTTCATGACCTCACGGCTCAATGCCTCTTAGTAAAGATTATTATCAATTGCCTATTGATATATATGTGGCTGTTCAACATTTTGTGAGCCTCCCAGCAAATGAGAAACAGTCTGTCTTGACTTTTTGCACAGCAGCAGTCAACGATAAGTTATTTCTGTTGACAACGACCATGTACTATCACAATAGTCCTATGCAACTAGCATTGAAACAGCACCAGGTACTTGTAGTACATCAGCGTGCAGTAAAACAATGGCAAAACATTGCACCTATAGACTCTTTGTTTTCTAGACATGCCTGCCTTTCCTCTAAATATCTCCAGGGCACAAAGCAGCGGTTTGACACCTGCATCTACCTGCCAGTTGTTTACAGTAACGTAAAATAAGCGGCTAGCCGTGAAATACTGTACTAGCGTTCAGTCCTCCCTTGATCTTCTGCTGCAAGCAGCATTAATCATCAGATTATATATAAACTCTAAAGTCTGAACAAGTAAATACACTAGTCAGAAGAAACTTTCAAGCATCTATACCTTCTCTAGGTATAAAGCACACAGCCAGATCATGTATGACAGCTAAGGGGTTGGGGTCCTTATTTGTACCATCAGGATGTTTCTGCCTGCAGCCTTTTATTATCACAGTAGTTTATTATGATTTATCTTGCAGCTACTGGTGGCTCCGTTATTTAATCTGATTCATCAGATTGTGTTTATTTATTAACTGATCTGCAGGATTTTACAAATAAAACAATGTTCCAATCTGCCACAAGGGTTATAAATAAGTAGGTGGCATTTTTGTGCCAGAAGTTTAACAAACAAACTCCTGTTTCATTGGCACAGTCACAGAATGACTGAAATCTCCCTTATCATCCAGATACTCGCAGGGCTGCTGCCACAGTCTCACAGCACCCATTAAATAATTAAAACCAGAAAAGCAGCACAGAAGATGAACAGCTCACTTTGTGGGTTTGTATGTTGTATCTACCTATGTGTGAAAAACTAAGGAAAATATATCTGCCTATGTGAAACCGTGCAAATAAATTACATAGTAAATCAAGGAAAACACAGATAAGGACACTATTGTTGCATTTAGTTCTGAAAAAGATAAAATTCATGCTCCAACTCTGTGTCCCAAGAAACATACACTGCATCACACAGAAGCTCTCCTCATATATTTCTCTTGGCTTACCTTTATTTCCTTCAATATAAAAGCTTCAAAGCTAGCAAAAGGCACTTGACACTCATTTTTTAGTTTATATTAATGGCAATGAATGTTTCAAATTCTCCCCTATATATATTTGAAAATCCCAAGTGCAAATGTTCTGCACTTGCGCTGTGAGACCACTGACCTGGGCCCACCATCCTTGTCCCATACCAACGAGTCCCAGTCCTCCAGGCACCCCTGACACTGGTGGGGTTCCCCAGGATTTTACGCCAACTCTGAAATGGTTAAATACTATTAAAAAGGGACTCTGTTTGAATAGCACTCTGGTGGTGAGATAAACTAACAAAAACCAGGAAGTCCACAAAATAACTGGGCATTTTATCACCTAGCTAGCTTCAAAATCACTTAAAGGCAGCCAAGTTTATGGCAACTTACTTTTAAAGGGGGAGAGGCCCTGCAATGAATGAGAGATGACTTCAGAAAGGATCCTCCTCCCTGCAATGCCTCTGCACTAGCTGGATGTGGGTGGGATCCGGCTTAAGACAGCAGTTGAACCTTAACTGTATGTACCAGCTCTGTACTTTCCACTCCACTTCAGACCTTCAACATTAAAGTCGACTTGATAAGTGGGGCATTAACTGGTTCACACGATAAACCTTCCAAAATATGGCTCGTTGGCTTCTCTTCATTTTAACCCTGCTCCTGGGACACAGTGAATAGGAAAAACAAAAACAACATTAGGTCGGTCTGTTGTTCTTGTCTGCTTGCTCCTGTCCGCTCCCTGTTAGTGCCACAGCTCAGTAGGAATTTAAAGAGGTGACTGGAGATGCACACGTCATCGCCAGCTGAGCTGGGACTGCAGGCAGAGAGGAACAGCTCACACATGCAGCACAGGGTGTGGGTACCTCGGTGCAGATCAGGAATGCTGCTGGACAAACACTCCCTTGAGAAGTTCTTTTGTTTGTTTTGGGTTTCTTTTCCCCCCTTTGAGTAAAACCAGCGTAGACGTTGGGCCAGATTCATAGGTAGTATCAATGGAAGGAATACCTTGAAGTCAATTTATATCAGCTGCTTTCAGTTTGTATTTATTCCAAGTGCAGCCTTCCTGCATATCTCAAAGAACCCTTTAGCATTATAAAGCCAACAGAATCTGAGTTGATTGAAGCAAGCAGAGCCAAACATAGTGTTACCAGTTATTTTATACTATATAAGCAAAGGGAGACAGAGAGAATACATGACATTTAACTTTCACTATAGCGCTAGATAGTTTCCTTCTGCATAAAAACAGTGAACAAGCCCTTAACTCTAGCTCATTTCTTCTCATCCCATGGCAATGAGTTCCACTGTTCCACCTACATGCTCCTGCACAAGAGAAAGTATTCAATTTTAGCACCTGGCATCTTTCAATTCTATGTCACATATTAGGAGATAGGAAGAACACACTCCAGTTTCCCTTTACCTAAGTTTTCCCTTTTCTTGTCACTGTCAGAAACAAAGTTTTGGAAACAGACTGTTACAGCAAGCTGTCGTGAAGATTAGAGCTACACAAGAGGAATAATATTGACAGCTCCTCTTCACTTCCTAATCACTGAAGTTGGGACTTTTCACTTGTTTTGATCAAGGCCAGAAGTGAAGGGAACCTTGCTTCCAAAACCAGGTCAGGCTGTGAAACTAATGGGCTCCTTGGGGACAGGAAAATTTTTATTCATACTTTCCTTACTGTCCAAGAACCAGGGTGGCCTGTGCCTTTGTGTTACCCTCGTAAAGATCTGCTGTTCAAGCATGTGGTTTTGTCATCTCTTGCACAGATGTCAAATGAGGTCAAACAGAAAAAGAGCTGACTGACTCCTTTTACCTATGCAGTTTTCCTATCTGCTCCTCTTATGCCAACATATATATTTACCACCAATGTTACAGAGGAGCTCAAAATAAGGGTGGGATTTTTCTCAAGCAGACAGTGCTAAGCCGTGCCATGCTGCATACTTTGGAAAACCTCATGCTAAAGGCTCCTCCAGGAAGACTCTTTTTGGGAAAACTCACTGCTCCTAAAAGCTCAACCCAGCTCCCACTGCATTTACTCAGGCTTCATTAAGGCAAATGAATCTGCTGCCACCAGGGCTGGACAGACATCTCCTTTCCTCACCACTCTTGTCACCAGCACTTGTGGTGTTCACTGATCCGCGTTCAAAGTTAGCAGAGTACTTGGCACAGGGAAGCCAGGATGGGTTTTTTTTAAGAAAACAATTCTTAGCACAGAAAAAATTAACAGTAAAGATATCTCTTAAAGAATGATGGGATCCTTTAACTCTCCAAGAGATGAATCTGGGATACTGGACAGCTTCTGTTCTAGCACAAACCTCTACATCAAGTGTCTATGGTTGACACTGAAGTTACATTAATCTTTTCTGGGTAATAAAATTCAGCAGTTCCTGTTAGCCTCAATATCTTTCCTAGTTGTATTTTTTTTCCTAACACACACAAAAAAATAATGACAGTTCCAGAGCACTTCCTAAAACCTGGGATTTTTCAGGTTTGCTCCATGGAGAGAATGAGAAGGGAAGATGGGAGGAAAGATTCAGGGGTTTGGGGTGTTTCTTTTTTTAGTGCAATTAGTTTTGCACTACAGGTTCTGGACAGATTCAGAAACTGTTATCATGGCTGAAAGGAAGGCAGACAAAATAAAAGGAAATTAAATATGGGTGTGAAATTAAACCTAAAAGAAGAAAAAAAAAGAAAAGAAAGAAAAAGCAACTGCTTGGGCTGAAAGTAAAGACAGAAAAGCTGGAGAACACAAAACAGAGCTCTCTAAACACCCACAAGTACTTTTAAAAGGTTCCCTGTGAAAACAGAGAATTTAGGAAACTCCAAATATGCCTAACTGCATTCCTTGATGGAAAAAACCAACCAACCAACCAAAAATTCATACTGAAGGCCCCACAAGGCTATTGAAAAGAGGTGATTTCTCTGCAAAGTCTGAATCAAGAGTGAAAGGGTGTAAAACTTCTCATTTCTCAATACCTGGGAGAAGAAAAATCTTTCATTTTCTTACTTTTTAACTATCCTAGTTTGTTTTTTTTTCTTGATATTAACTATCCTAAGTTTTTTTTCTTGATGTGTGGAAGGTCTTGTAAACTGATTCAGGGGACAGGGATTTAGGACCTCTGGGTTCATTCCTGTCTGCAACACTGATGTCTTGAATGCCTTTGACAAGTCCCTTTTTGTCTGTATTCTAGGTTCATCCTCTGCAAAACGTGGCTGGGCAGTAAACCTTGCTGCCTTCTTGTCTCTGAGAAACTACTGTCTCTCACTATGAGTTATATATTACCTGACACAAAATGGCCCTTTCCCTTCTCTTCACCAATGGTGTGATCCTCTTCCAGGGACTGTACACCAGCTGGGTCAAATTCATCCCGGACTTCATGCTGATCAAGGCAGAAATCTCATGCATCTCAACCAAACCTGTACTTGCAGCCTCCTGAAGTTGGCTTATCATTAGCCTTTATGATAAACTCATTGCTTGCAGAAGACTAATGATATGAACATAATGGATACATTTTTCACAATATAGCTAATGTGGACATTTTACTGTGGCACATAACAAAGCACTTTTCCTGGTGGATGATCTATTCTTTGAAGCTGAGCAGCTTCATTCCAACAAAACATGCCAAAAGTCAACCCCTTCATGCTGCTTGATGGAAATGTAATTATGGCTATTGAGACACACTGAATCCTACAGCATTACCAATACCTGCACTTTCACCCTAAGTCAGATATAATACTATGCTTTTCTTCAGCTTCCAGCTCCTGGGGCCAGCTGACCAAAGAGAATAGTTAGCTTGCACATTTTCTCACTCCCTTCCCACTCATGAAATAGGTAGTGTAAGGTAAATAGAAGTCAATTTATCACCTTGATCTGGGGGATCCAGATTCATGATTTTTTATTTCCTGCGGTTAGAAACACATCAATAGTGTAAGTGTTGAAGAACTGTGCCAATATCAATGGAGTTTCTTCAGATTAGTGCAACTACAATTGATACCAAAAGTTCAGTCATTTTGTTCAAAAACACTTTTGTGAACCACCTATTTTCCTACTGGAAATTTTCCACTCTCCTGCTGTTTTAAAATCCAGTGGAGTTAAGACAGCTTTTCTCCCTAAATATGCTCTTACTTATGCCTTCAATCTTTTCCCTGTTCCATCCTGGTGCTTTATAGGAAGAAAACTAATATTATATATGAACCACAGAATAAAGTGTCTCCTACAAAAGACATCATTCTATTAGGAACACATTCTAAGTGGCACATTCACTGTGCATTTAATTATCATTTACAGTATGCACTCTATACCCAGTACGTTGCTTGTATGAGTTTTTGTTTTCATAACCTATTCCTGACACCTAACAAGAACTGGGAGTGCTGTTCCAGGATTTGGCAAGAAGGAACAGGTTGTGGATGAGCAGGTTTCTCTGACTCACCTACACGGATCAACAAGGAAAAATAAAAGGGAGAGGGTGGAGGTTGCAAAGGGAAAAAAAAATATGAGAGAGAGAGAGAGAGAGAGAGGAGTGACGTGTTTTCCTTTGGATGCGGTGTGTAATACAGCTGGCAGACTGCCTGCTCACGGTGCCACAGAGTTCCAGACATGCCAGTCCAGCTGACTCAGCTCTTCAGCAGAAGGAAAAGGAAGGGAGAAATTTCACAACTGTTTCTGATATCTGAGGGATGGGGATTTCTAGGCTCACCTCAGGGATCTTCAAATCCATCTTTCACACTAGGGACTCGAGCGGTGTCCCCAGAGAGGTATTAGAGAAAGATGTACAGACTATAACCTTGTACAGAATTGCTTATGCTCGTATCAAATCATGCCTCCGTGGTTGTTGGAAAATTCAGCAGCACAGCTTCATCCCACAAACCAGAAATGTCAGGCCTTTCCTAGCCAAGGCTAGTTGCTCTCAGACAAGCCACAGTCTCCAAGGAGACAAGTAAAATGCATGCACACGAAGGGTATCCAAGTGAGAGAGACTCCACGGCCCATGTCGCTTTTCTATATAAAAATTTCACCGTCAGATTCTCAGCAGTGTATCCTTTGCATGTGATTTATTTTCTAGGAAGAGCCAGAAGCTCTTAAACAGTCTGGGCTCTGCCTACCTGTGAGAGCAGCTCTATCCCATGATACAGTGCCGTATGCAGCTCAGAACAGCCCCACTCCTGTTAGGCTGGGGGCAAACCCTGTGCTGTCCTAAACTTCTACTCCAAACTGAAAAGAGGCAGGAGGAAGAGAGTATGTATTTCCCAGCAAAAGGAACTGAAACATAGGCTAAGACCCAGGCTGACCCCTAATTCTTGCTGAAATCAAGCAGAACTCAGTGCTTTTGAAGATAAGAGCCATAGAGAGCTGGCCTCAGAATCAGCACTGGGATGAGCTTGTCTTTATTTGCTGGTCAGGACCCTTACCACAGGCCCTCGACCATCTCTGAGCACACGCGAGCATTCACATTTGTCTCCCTGGAAGTTGGGGAAAAGGACATGTGCTTGGGGATCACATTCCCCCATCCTTAACACAGACCAGGTAGGTGTCTGGGCAGGAGTCTCAGGGCAGCAGCAGCATCCTTGGGAACGCTGTTGCCTGACATTGAAAATCCTACTCAGTTACGCTGTCCCACCGATGACTTCCAGCGCGTCCCACAGAGGCAGAGTGACTTTTGCATATTTAATACAAAAAGCCCGAACAACCTTTAAGTAGAAGCTTATCCAAAAGCGAGTGCTTTGCAGGCTACAGATAACTGTGTGGTTGGGGAGTGTCCCAGCCAGGTGCTCGATGTCAAAGTTTCAATAGGTAGGGCCTCAACAGCATTTCTCCAGCTTCAGGAATGAAGATAGAGATCTTGTCTCTCTGTTGCAAGGCACGGAGGGAACTTGGGGCACCCTGTCTGAAATCAACACAGCACAGTTATGCAAAACATGTGTGCAACTGGCATCTCTTGTGTAATCCTGGCTGTAATCAACCTCTCTAACCACTCCAGAAAGGAAGGAGGGGCAGAGGGTGGAGAAAGTTCACACTTAGATCAAATAAAAAATGGGAAAATATCCAGAGAGCTTTAGTCAGGTAAAAACACAGTTCCCTCTCATGGGAAACCTCCAGGACAAGTTTCCTTGAACTTCAGGCAGGGTTATAAATAGGAGGAGAGTCACACAGAGTTCAGTACAGGTTCACTGTAAAAAAAAATCTAGACATTCTCATTTTCCTTCTTGAGTGATATCCATCAATATCTTAGCTGTAAGCCAATTCATAATTACAGGTTGCTGAGAGCTCAGGAGAATATATCAGTAGCAGCTTTCCAGAGTTCTGCTACAGCATGGTGTTAACTGGGGTATTTTTTTCCCCCTTTAGTTTCTCCTGGCTTCCTTTCCAGATGGCAAAAATACCTCTCTTACACCTCAAAGCACTCATATATTATAAAAAATGTCAGTGGTGGTTCTCCGTTTCGCACTGCCCCATAAAACAGCTCAGAGAGAACAATGAAAGATGGCTCAAACCACCGTTTGATTCTCAGCTCAAACTTTCTCGAGCTGAAAGGTTTCACAAACTCCTTCAAGAACTGACAAAGGCCAGCTCCAAAGGCTGGATTCCCTGTCCTCAGAGGCAATATGCAAAAGTTTTTTGCCCTTGAAAATAATTTTCACAGGGGGTAAAAAACAATACTTTTTTCCTCCTTAGACCTGCTGTGGTATTTTGCAGCTTAAACAGAGTACGTGCAAGAAGTGGTCTTGGTTTTGCCGAGATATGGCTTTGCCAAGTCAAAACCATGTTCTCACCTCAAGTGCAGGAGAAAGCTCTCAGCCACCTCTTGGATCTCTGTTCTGCACAAACCACTACAGCTACCTCTGAAGGCTATCTCTGGAGCAGGAGGAAACCTGACGCACTGCACCATGTCCCTCAAGCCTATTCAAATGCAATGAGACACCCAACTCTCAAAGATGGTCTGGAGCCTGGCTGTGCTTACAGCTGCACCCTACGTTCTGGTTTTGTACGTCCATATGACAATCCAAGCATAAAAATAATGGATTTGTGAGGCAATCCCTGGTAACGTGGAAAACAAGGCCAAAAGAGGCCTCTATAGCTTAACATAAAGTAGAAAAGACATTACACATCTTCAAAAATCTAAGCTACGAGACCCTCACCTGCCAGCCTGTCCACAGTAGTTCTGGTGCACAAAGACAAGTAATTCAAATTTGCCTGAATTTGCAAATTTGGTCTCCTAGAGGTTTTTTTTTTTTCCCTATTTCATTTTCCCATCGCTGAAAAACTGATAACAACAAGGCAACAACACATACCCACTTCACACAGGCTTTGGGCTGATGAAATAGATAGGGTTCATAAAAGAAACAAGACACACAAATTGCAGACTAAGAAGTCCTTTAGCATTATTAATAATCACCTTACTATTGTGCCTAAGATAATCACGCCGGTATCAGGGAATAATACCTCAGCGGTTACGGTAACAATACAAAGTTATTATTCCTTCCACTTTGTAATTATCTTATTTCACTATTGCACAAAAGCTAAGTAAAACTAAGGAGATAATATGCAATGCTATGCAGCAGGGGTGCCAGCAGCGCTGGAATGCTCTGCTACGTACTTACATGACCTCCATTGCAAGAATATGCGTGTGCCTTGCAATCATTTGTGCATCCTGCCCTCTCACCATCATGAAAGGCTGAGAAGTGCTCTTTATTTTGCTTTCACCGGCAGGCAACTGAGGCAGAGATGAGGTTAAGGGGTTTGCATCTGTACTGGCCCATGTTTCCAAAGCATAAAATGACTCCACAATTTAGATCCCTCATGAACAAGTGAATAAGAGTAGCAATAAATTCTAAATTAGTAAAAAAAAAAAAAAGAAAAAAAAAAAAAAAGAAAAGAGAGACGAGAGGATTGAAAGATAAAGACAGGCTAGAACAGAATCAACACCAGACATATGACAACGGCCTATCACAGCGTAAACTGAGTACAGGAATTATTCATAGTCACAGAAGATAGTGTTAGGAAGAGCAATAATCTGCAGCAAAAGAAGGGATAGTTTAGGTTAAATATCAGGATGAGAGTCACAGCTAAAAAAAGCAGATGGGAAGTGGAACTGTCTCCCTAGGGAGGTGATAGAAACAGTCTCTGGACATTTCAAAACAGGTTAGGCATGCTGTTTAGAAGGACTGTTGCTCTATATGCAGAAGTCTTATCACAGTCATCTGCTTTTTTGATGCCAGTGAAATCCCACATATAGCACTGTGGTAGAATAAAAGCTCAGAGGAAAAAGAAAGCCACTGCCTCATTTGTTCCTCTAAAGCAGGATGGCTGGCATAAGAACTGGCATCACCCAGCAGTGGAGAAGTGTCCATTTTCTCTCCAAAGAGCAGCCCAGGAGGGCAGGACCAGGTGCTTGATTCTGGTTGTACACATCCTGAGGCAACACAAAGAGGGACAGAATCTGGCTGATGATGCCAGGATGTGAATTTTTAACATGGAGAGGAGACAGAAAACACACAGAAAACTGGACATCAGCGTCCCATCCCAAATACACACTTCCATCTTGGCACGGGCATTCCATCAGGAAGAAAGGAAGTGGTCAAAATTGATGAGGGATGATCCCATGTGAATCTCAGACCATTATGATGCTGTCTAAACAAGGGCTTTGTTACCCTTATGTACTGTGGTGCTATCTGACCTTCAGGATGAGGTGATAGCAGGTTCAGGAGGTCTGAAGAAAGGAGCGAAGGACATCCCACTCCCTCCTTGTAAGCACCTTGTTGCACTGCAGAACTGAAATCTGCCCTGGGGAAACTTTCCCTCATGGTGAAGCTGCAGTGTTGGGGAATTAGTACTCTTCCCCATTTTGGGGTCCAGGATCTCCTGCCTTAACACAAAACTCTTCCTTGCCAAGGGTCCAGAGACTTAATCTGACACCAAACACACAATTCTGCCACCACGTCTCATTAAGGAGAGGAAACTTGGATGATCAGGGAAAGGAGGAGATGATGCAACCTCCCCCCAGACCTGCTCCCTTCCTTCTCTCTGCTGAAGAACAGAGGACTGGCTGGTAGACCTGCAGGTGGCAGAGACATAGCAAGGCCATGTTCCACCAAGAGATATAGCAGGAGGTACAAGACTTGTCTCACAGATACCACCATAAATCTTAGCACCTACTAATCTTGCTGTGAACTGATATTCAGAACGAGGATACCGCTGTAGTGCTCGTGTCTGTCATCACTGGCAGAGCGAGCCTTTCTCTATTTAGCCAATTTACAGGCAGCCCCCAAGCACTAAAGGAACAGGCCACCTCCTGCTTACACTGGGGCACCATGAGAAGCAGGGAGCTGTACAGCGTCTGTTCCCCTGTCATCTCAATCACACATCCTGGAGAGAGGGGGGAAAATGAGGAAAAAAAAAAAGGGAAAAAAGCTGATACTCAGTCCTGAGAGTGTTATTTATGAGGTTAGTCCACAGCACATCTACCTTTGCTCACCAGGACCACTTCTGTTTCTCTGTCTTGTCTGTCAAAAATAGACCTCCTGGGTTGAACAGTCAAAGACTGATCCACAACTACCCCAGGTAAGAGGGAATTTTATGGAATTTCAAGGCTTTTAGAAGTCCAACAAGCATGAAGTGAACCTTTCTTGCTTTGAGTGGAACCATATCTTTGCACAAGTTCCCCCTAAAAACAAAGTCCAAATAAACCATTTCTGGAAAGATCATGATCCTACAGCACTTTTAAACCAAAGCTGGTTTCTCAGAGATAATTATGCTCTCTGTAAAAGGCTTAGCATGACCAAGCTTGTATATTAAGGTAATTCTGAGCACATAAAAGATGATCTTTTCATATAGCTGATACTAATACATTATCACAGTAGTGCTCTGGAGGTGCAGAGGACCCCACCACTTCAAGGATCAGGTTCAGATGGGGATTTAGCGAAGCATGGGATACAAGTTACCTCTACAGAGGATTAAACATTAAATAAGGATGCCTAGGGGATGAAAGACATGGCATACCAAACTCCTACTCTTGTACACGTTTTGATCTTACCTTCCAAAAATGCACATGCAAACAATATGGAAAGCAGAATACCAGAGATTTTAGACACTCTACA
Organism: Antrostomus carolinensis; assembly: GCF_000700745.2. NCBI lineage: Eukaryota > Metazoa > Chordata > Aves > Caprimulgiformes > Caprimulgidae > Antrostomus > Antrostomus carolinensis. The sequence goes on along the minus strand of NW_010336843.1, from coordinate 77,403 downwards.
ACACAGACCAAAGGCCTCTAGGTACTGGAAGCATTAATGAGAAAGCAGAGCTGCTGCAGCATTGTGTACATGCTAATAACAGTTTGGAACCTGGAGTCCGATAAGAAAAACACAAAATTATTTTGTGATGAGGATAATTCCACTGAGTTTAACTGAAACAGCATAAGAAAATCTGAGAGGAAGAACAGCTCTGCCTGATTAAATAGAGCTCTAAGTATCAGATGAACAGAATAAATGCCCACTGGCACATCACAACTGAGGGAAGATGCTGCTTGCTAACCTATATGCAGAACTGGGATTTGTATGCAAAATAGCCCCTCACCTCTTCACATACTTGCTTCATTTTTCACAGATAGAATTCTACTTGTTCACATTTTAATTTTTTTTCCCCATTCACAATGCATTTGAGTCAGTCCAGCTCAGAGCGTAATGAGAATTTCAGGTCCCATGATTCTTCTAATTATGATGTTCCCATCCTCAAAAACACGGTTAGAGAGTAGATACTGGGTCTTTTGAGAGTGGAGATGTTAATAATGGTAAAAGTCTCTTCAAGATTAAAAAAGCAGTTTAAAACACTGACTCTTCATTATTCTTAATAACTATCCTTGCCACTGTTTCAGTAATTCTCACTGGCTTTTCACCAGCAGGACTTCATGCACAGCGTTGTGTTTTTCAGCACTGTGCTTGTTCATCCAATTTTTCAGCTGGACCAAGACACTCACAAGGTGGGATGACTCTCCCAAGCATGTATCGAGTCAGGCACATCATCAGAATTAGGAACCAGGTTCCTTCTGCTTCTGGCCACAGTTGCACACACAGACATCACTTGTCAGTTTTGCCAACAACAGCCATACAATTGCAGGTGTGTAGGACATCTTGAACGGCTCACTACTGCACAGGAGGAGCCAAGAAGAAAGTCTTTATGGAGAAGAGATGAGAAAGATAGATTTGAAAACCAAGAAACATAGAAAGAATTAATAAACCATCTTTCCACGAACGAGGCATTTACCTTTTTAATTATACATGCCTTTTATCTTGCGTACTGTACATAGTTTGCTAAGATTACGCTTTTGGGAGTTTTTGCCTAAGCCTTCCTTTTCAAAACAAATGCTTCAGTGCTTTTCTTTTGCAAATAAAATGATACCATTAGTTCAGTTCTGTTGAAGAGTTGGGCAGTAACAAACAATGTGCAGCAGCAATGCAGGAAGAAGAGAGGGAGGAAAAAGCAAATATTTGTTAAAAGCAGAAAAGGGGGAAAAAATATTTTCTAAACAGGCAAGAAGTAGCTCAGAAGCAAATTTTTAAATGTATTGTGAGGAAAAGCTTTTGTGACAGGAAAAAATAGTGATCTGACTACCCATTTTTCAGGAATAAATAAACAGTAAAACTGCTTTCATATATGAATAACACTTACATAAACCCACAGCAAGGGAACATGATTAAAAGTTGCCAAGATAAAGAGAAAAATAAGGAAATTCCAGAATTAAGGTTGCCTGAGAAGGCTTCATGTGGCTGGGTTGTGTGTATGCGTGACAAGGTGGTCTTTTAATTACCAAAATCACAAAATAATTTGCCCACAGGACCATCCTTGCAAAGGGTGTATGGATGGTTCTCAATCAAAACCTACCCTGTGTTTTGTTTTCCCCTTAGCAAGTGATCCTGTCCCTCATTTACAGCTTACTGTCCAAGCCCTGCTCTGAAAACTAATGCACTAGCATCTTCTGTGTGCTCTTCCAGATTGCTCATCACTGTAGCCTTGACTTTTTTTAAGAACTATGAAAGCATTTATGTTTACAAGAGCATTATGAGGGGAGAGCTGACTTGGCTCCATTTTAGACACAAGAGAAATTCATGTCAAAACATAGCTGCTAATTTTATGGGCCCATTTGAGGACGTCTGGCTTCTCAGGGTAAAACAGCATCAGGTTGTATGTCACATCTTTCAAAGTAGAGAGGTCAACATCTAGGTGCTTTAAGCATCAGATCGATGTGTCAAATCAACTGTCTTCCTTAAAACTTCTGTGTTTTGCTCATTAGCTGCCTACAGTAGAATTAGTCTCATCTGGTTTGTATCTGCCTTTGTCTTGTTGTGCAATTCTAGAGATGCTAGAGAAGACGAGCACATCTCGGGGTGAGACAGCAGGTACACTGTGACTGCCATCAGGAGACTGGCTTGGCCTGGATGTTTCCCTCTTTAAAACCAGCAAAAGCTAAGCAAGGGGAAGCCAGTCCCTGCTGGTTTGTTAAGTGCATCCTGCAGGAGGGGGCTACCAACTTTTGCCCCAGCCCTCCACAGCCTGTCTTTACGCTCACATCCTAGAAGCCCAGTTGGCCACCTCTCCTGTATTACCTGTCTTGTGGAACTATGGAGTTAATTCTGAAAACAACATCTGAAAGTCCTGTAAGTACCTTGAGGCTCATGCCCACTCTTAGTGTAATTCTGTGCATGAATCTCTCCCCAGGCGTTATGCTACTGATGTCCTGAAGGCATCATTATATTCCTGAAATCAAAGAAGCTGCATGTGGGAGGAAAATATAGACACAAAGTTCATCAGAACTCCATATGTCAGTAAAAGGTAAATAATCACAGGAGCAAATCACTGCTAGATAAGTCCTTAATTATTTAGAGTTAAACAGCAGCAGCATTACAGATGCAAAGTAATATTTTGTTCATCGCTCATCCTGGGAACACTTATACAGAAAAATATTATTCTGTACAAGAAAGGAAAGCAAGATGTGGATTGTGATGCTTAGAAACATTTTCAAATTAATAGGAAATAATTTTTAAAAGCATGAACAAAAAGATCTATCCAAAGCAAAAAAATAAAAGCTGTCACAAATTCTTTTTTTAAGTTAACAGTAGTTTCAGCTATTTCAAATATCTCCAGGATGCTTCTGCTAATTTCTGTTTGCCATTACATTTCCTTATTTTTCACCTTTCTTGTCCTACTGTATGAAAACCCTGCACTAAGCAAGGGAAAAACTGCCTAACTAGCAGTAGTGAGAGAGTGTAACTGACTAAGTGGTGACACAAAGAAAGTGCTTTTAAACTCACAGATAAAACTGGCTGGGAAGAAAAAAAAAAAGATATAAAAAAATTTCTTCAATTCCTTTCTTGCATATTCTGTCTTCCATAAAAAATAAGTAGTTTAAAAGTTTCTTGGGAAGGAAAAAAGAGTGGGTTTTTTTTGTTTTTTGTTTTTTATTAATAGCACCTCTCAAATAAGGAGGAAAAGGACATACAACATAAAAAAGGAAATTGGTCTTGCATTTATGAAATCATGTGCCATATTCTCAGCTGGTGCAAAATAGCAGTATTGTCCTTGCTTAGGGCTACAATTCCAATCTATATCAGCTGACAATCTGATCTAAAGAGCTTTCCTCTTATAAATATAAAAACATATTCAAACTCACCTCAATTTAGACATTAAGTGTACCAGATTGAAACTAGATTGAAGTCTCTTATTTCAAAATAGTTTTCAACCACTTGTTTCTCTATTTTATCTGATATTTTCTTTTATGGTCAGAAATAGCAGAAGAGGTAAACATGAAGTTTGCCAGATTTGCTATACCTTCAAGGTCTACTTACAAACTTTGATGTGTGCTTTATTAAAGCAGAGAGTGCTTGCACTGATATGAAACTGTTTAAAAGCTCTAGAGAACATCTATCCGTCTTCTCCATGAACCAAGTTCGCACATATATGCATAAACCAACCAAGCTTGCCTATATGACAGGGACAGAAAGACACCTTAACCTCCATGCTCACGTTCAGACTGGCATTTCAACTTCATGTAGATGGGTGCCAGGTTTTTGGGCAGTATCTCAGATTTTTAACTCTTCATCTGTGAGTGCTACTCTAAGAATTGTCTTGGAGA
>NW_010336843.1:59125-73517 GCF_000700745.2 Antrostomus carolinensis | reverse complement strand
GCTGAAAACTGTTGTAGCTGACTGCTTAGAGGGATGAGACTTTCTCCACTGAGAAGAAAACACAAATTGTGTTACAAATTGTTACTGTGTTACAAATTGAACACAGCTAAGTCAGTTAGGGAAGGAGCTCCAGGGGAATTTGTGTGCCTAAGCATCTTAGGTGCCTTCTGAAAATTCCACACCTTTACATTTCATCCTTATGCAAGAAGCAGAAACATCAGCACTTTTCAAACAGGAAGAATGAACCATCTCCATCAATAGCTGTATCTAGGTAACAAAATCTATATTCATATTATGAAAACAATCTTCAACCACAATGTTCATGTTTTGTCATGTGGGCTATTTTATGTTACAACTGTCTTTTTAATCTTAATTGTGAATATTTTTATCATGTTTTCTTTTTTACTAAATTTCAAGTTGAAACTACCGTTCTGGTCAGATGTGTGAAGACTGCACCTCACAGTTCCACAGACATTTTCCCTTCTGACTTTCAGATCAAATCCTCCTGGCTGACAACTCTCAAGCAATTCTCTCTTAGCCTAGCCCTACGCTTGCACTCCCTTGAAAGCTCATTCTGTCAGCAGTATGTTTGCATCAACACAGCCTCCTGCATGCTCCACAGTCTACCTGGAGAAGCTTAGTAGCTTATCCTTTCTGACTCCTGGAAATGTCAGGCAACTCCGTATCCTAAAACCAACCTAATGTTCATAAAACAGAAACTTCCAGTGAAATGAGGCTGACCCTGTAGAAGAAATCAGTATAAAGAGTCAGGAAGCTCCATGACTACATTTTCACACGAACATGAGTTTCTGTCTGCAGCTGCACTTCAACCACTGTGTTTCAATAGTCAGACATTTGCTAACACCTCAGAAAAGTTCATCTGTAATGCTGTCACTTGTAACCAGTCCAATTATCTCTGCTCATTCAACAATGAAAATCATAATCTCCTATAAATGGCCTGGACACAAAAGCTGAATATCCCAGGAGATATGAAATGCGGCAAGTTAAGATCTTACTCCAGAGTCCTACACAAATGAGTAAGAGGGCAGAACGTGGCCCCTTGGTGTAGTGTACAGGGACTAGAAACACATCTGACTATGATCACCAGGGCTACCAACTCGACTACTAACCTGCAGTTATTTGACCAGTATTTCTTCAGAACCTATCAAGAAACTGTATCAAGTAGACTTGATTATGGTCATGGTACTATCAAGTAGCAAGGCAAGACAAACCCAGTCTCTCTCTGCCACCTTCTGCTCTAGGGCGAGTGCTGTGGCTGCCATGAATTAGGGCTTTACAGAAACATGTAACAGAATCAAAAGTACAATTAGGAGGTTTTTGAAAGACGAACAATTATGAACTCCACCAGCATATGGCATTTATTAGACAAAGAAATGGGTATGAACTGCAAAACAGGCTTCCAAGAGTACACAGTTATTGTTTGTGATCTTTGGAATTTCACAGCCACTTTGGGGCTGTGTGTCAAAACAATCTGCCAGAGAAGCCTGGATACAACCAAGGAGACATGCGAAGGGAAATACGATAGCATCGGCGGAGGAGCTCATTTGCACAAAAGGAGAGGTGTGGCTGAACCACAATTTTTCTGATTCACATCAAGGCTTTCCCAAAGTTCAGAGCTGCACTATCTGAAAAGGATGGTACAGACCCAGAGCCACCAAGAACACACAAATATTTTTACAACCTGCTTCACTTGAATAGTAATGACAAAGGAAAAAAGAAGAGGGAAGAGAAGACACGGTGGGCTCACCAGAGTGCGTCCTGAGGTGTCCTGTGAGGGCGTCCCTCCGTCGGCAGGCATAGCTGCAGAAGGGACATTTGAACGGTTTCTCCCCAGAGTGCAACTTGATGTGCCTCAGTAGATTCCCCTTCTGGGTAAAAGAAGCTCCACACTGGTTACAGTGGAAGGGGCGTTCACCTGGAAAGGAAATAGAAGGGAGAGAGCTGTCAAGAAACATCAGAAGATGCATGGAGCCTGTCACCCCACTCTTTGTAACAGTGCCATCTTACACGGGAATGGTCCCCACCACCACACAGCACTTGCTGAAGTCAAAGGCCGTTTCTTTTGCACAATGGGCAAAGCCTCCAACAGTGATTTGAGGCTCTTTCCTTGAGGTGATTAATGCAGCCCGATTTTCTTGAAATTCTCCACCTCAGAGGTTTTATCCGTCACCAAAGATGAGCTCTGCTCAAAACTGAGATCCATAACTGTGGTTTTGTAGTATTTACCTCTATGGTTTTGCATTTATTTTTAGTATATGTCCAATCCATATGAGTATTTAGAACTGATCTTAACAATTGGACTTGGACAGGTGCTAAGGTCTTTGCTTCAAACCAAATCTTGTGCTTACATTATATTTTAATTGAAATCCCCCTTTAAAGGCTGCTTTGCATTGCTAGAGTGGTATGAAGAGAATTGAAGCAAGTGAGAATCAGGCCCACAAGCTTTGGGCAGTAGCAAACATTGAGAAAAAATTTACACCATTAAATTGTGAAATAAGCAAATTTATGCTTGAAGTAAAATTAATTGAAAAGACTTGTTAGAAAGAAAAAAAAATATCAGAAACTCTACAACTTACCTTCTCTCTTCACCCCATGCATTCACACACACACACATCCAAAACTTATTTTAATGTTAATCCTTCATATTTGCCCTGGATAGCAGGACTGGGACCATAAAAACAATCGTCCTTTTCTTTTTAAAATTATTACTATTTAGAGGAAAAACCCTGACAAACTCATACAGGTTTTGTGAAATATTATCAAAACCATACTCTATGTCAACATTTGCTGAGGACACTCAGTCTGTTCCAGCATTTTTGGGCAGGCAGTCAGCTCTAATCATCTACTTCTGTCCCACCGGGTACAGTGCAAATCAATAGGGCACAAGCATCTACTCGTGCTGGCCACCAGCCTAAGCGCTTTACTGCAGCTGGGCTCTGGGTGCCGAAATGTTTTCACCACCTAGGGCCCCAGTTCAACAAGGTCTCGAACATCAGATTTCAGATGTAAGCGGCCTCATTCATTTTTTTTCAGCATATCACTTATTAGAGAGACTTGGTCAATGCCTGCTGGGATTTTCTGAGGTTGAATTCATTGGCCTGAAGCACAGTTCTCGTGAAAAACAAACTCATTCTCAGATTTCTCACATCTCTCCAAAGCCTTTTTCAATTGCTTTAAAACGATTACTCCCTTGCTGCACAAAATTAATGCTATGTTTTTATCAAAGTAGTGCATGTGTCTAGTGTAAAGTCCAACATATGTCTGTTGATTCAATGGAAAGAGAGGGAGGAAGAGAGCTCTTACAGATGTCCACTAGCAGCTCTTGCTCCAGGGGTTTAAATCACTGCCAGCATTACAGTCCTACCAGGAGGGTAGCAGAAGGCAGGTGTGCCAAATATGTGCCATACCTCTGCAACTTCACCTGTGAGAGCTGGAAATTACATCTGAAACCACTGCAGATGCACTGAAGAATATTCTAAGATTCCTATAATCTTGCCAAGAACACTATGGAGTCATGATTAAAAAAAAAATAATTAAAAAAAAAAATCAAGGCATAAAGCTCACCTTCCAATGCACTGAACACGAGCTCATTGGAATTGATAAAGAGTTTGTGGTTTCCCTTTTAAACTCCCACACTATACTTAAAGGATCTGATTAGCCATTATCTTCTTTTATATCATTTCAAAATGTCAGTAACAAAGATACGTAAGGAGACTGCAGTAGAAAAATAGATGGGTGTTTTTTCTTTTCTGTTTTGCTTTTGCTGTCTGAGAAAACAGGCAAAACCCCTTCCTCTGACACGTTTCTCAGTGTTCAGGAATGATCGCTTCAGTTTCAGGATGACAACATTAAAGAAGGCAGCAAGTTTCTTACCAAGTCTAAAGTCTTTCTCTTTACCCAAGCTGCATTTAAAACTACGTAGTTAATGTGTTTTATCCACTACATCACCTACTTATCTTTGATATTTTGGAGGCTACATATGAGCAGGTATTATTCCTCAATAAACTGGCAGCTGAAGGGATGCTGAAAACCTTTGGTCAGGAATTGAAATAATCCCAGCACTAAAGTTCAGTGGCAAAGATGACATGAGAACGCTCACCACAAAGTCACCAGTAGTCTGCTCCTCTCTTGCAACAGACAAAATCTGCTACAATAGCACACTTTACCTTAAATAACCTTTGTATCTATTTAAAGCCAGCATCAATTAATATGAATTAATTTTTCCTACTGGTTTATTTCCAGGTAAATAACTGCTTTGATCTGTTTATTATACTTTTGTACAATTATTTGATTCCTCGTCCTGGTTTACGCTGCAGGCTTGTGGGATGACCGTTAATTTTATTTACACCTTTGCACTACTGATGAGCAGCTTTTACATTTAGCACAGCTAATCAGAGACCATTATCCAAAAGAGGGGTGCACAAAAAAATAATGACTGAATAGTAAGAAGAATTTGCTGGTTATCCAAGAACTCTGCTGACTGATGCCCACTTCAGATCCTAACAAACCACCTTTCTTTATTACTTCAGTGCCTTGAGAAGACTGTCTTGCAATTATTTCTCCTGCTGCCTTTTCCTATCAGGTTTGTAAGCTGTTCTCCAGTATTATTATTTCCTAATAACAAAATAACAACCTTGACATCCTTATTCACTTCCCTTACTCTTCTGTGAAAACTGGAAGTTTTTATCCATAGGCTGAAATTCATCACCTTTCAAACTAAACATCCACTCACAAAAAGTCTTCAAATATATTTCTTTTCTATTTGACAGTTCCTGACTGTGTTTAAAATGTTTTCTTATCTTTGGGGGTGATGGCAGCAGACATACCAGAAACTTATTAAACAGGTGGCATACATGACTACAAGAGGGTAATGACAATTATAAGCATGGTGGGATTTTCACCATTTATAGCTATGTGTATTTACCATTTGACTCTATACTTCTACTGATTTATTAAAATAAGAACTCTGGATAAGAAGAACATGTACCAAAAGGTGACTAAGCAAGCTTTTTGCTTTTCAGCACTGGACGCTACGTGACTGAAATGTAAGTGCAAAATATTTTTAGTCTACTTTAAGTATTAAACTTTGCTCTATTTTAGAGATAAACCAGGGCAGAAACCCCCAAACCCTAGTGATTTAAAAAAAAAAAAAAAAAAAAAAAAAATCTGAGTGGGCAGAGAGCTAGGAACAGCTAACCAAACAAAAGAGATGTTTCTTTTCAACTGCAGATTTAAGATGTAGAGCCAGACAAAACCAAGAATGCCTAAAAAGTCTTGATCTCTAGCGCAGGGATTTTAATTCTCTACAGTTAGTTCAGGAATAGACAAGGCAAGGTAAGCCAGAGCTGCAAAGTATTACCTTTCCTAAAGGCTTAGTAAGAGGGGCTTGTGCCAGAGAACAACCCTGATAACAAAATTAAATTTAATAAATAAATAAATAGGGTCTTATCACTTTACAGTTAAAGTATTAATTAAAAGGTATGATTTCAAATATTTACCTCTAAATTACAGTATTAACTCATAGCACAAGTTACAAACGCTGTCTAGCTGATACAACCTGAAACTAGGTGAACGAACTGATTAACTTCCTACTAATAGCTTTCATATTTTACCAAGTATATGTCAAATGTTATTTCAAAAAGCAAACTGACTCCTTTTTCTGCTTAATTGGAAGCTTCCCTGTGCAATAATTCTCCTTTACCACCCCACCACGGAAGCGCTGCGCAGAAGTTTCAGTATGAGTTATCCTTCTTTGAATCTCATACCAGTGCAAAATACATCAGTGATATTTTCTGTATCAAAACAGAAATTTAACTGAGGACAAAGAGCCTGCAGACCTCGCAGCCAAGGAGACTTAGATTTTTCATAACCCTTGGCCGGTAACTTTTGTCCCTTTGAAATCAAATGGAGTGACTCACAAAATAATGCACTAGTTGTTCTCGTTAACAGCAAGGCCTGGTTATTTCTACAGCACTGCTCAAAGCCCCTTCCTGTGAATGTTTTAATGACCTTTTTTTTAAAAAAATGCTAGTTTTAAAGTCTCTTGACAATAACAAGGAAAGCCAGGACAGAGTTCTTCTACACACAAGAACCAGGTCCAGCAGGACAACATTTAACATCTGTCCTGGCTAAATGTGTATCTAAGATCTCTGCCTTTTTGCTTGGCACATCCTTTTGATATGCAAAGGATAACTTAGGTACTTCTCAAACAGGTTGTTTGGGGTTTTTTTTTTTAACCTGAAAAATTACTGTGCCCATGCTGCTGCTATCAGAAAGCATTTGCTCATACTAATAATACTGATCTTCATGCTTCTGTATTAGGCTTTTTGTTAATTTTCAATTGAAATGAAACATTTCTCCTGATTCATCAGATGCAACTGCTCTGATTCTGCTCTGTCCCAGAGGCACAAATGAAATATCAGCTGCACTACCGACACACTGTCAGGCAGTGAGTTGCAACCTGCCTTTACCTCGGCAAAATACAGAGCATCAGACTTTGCTCCATTTCTGTATTTGTTATTCTGGGGACTATCTAGTCTACATACCTAGTTACTGTTCTATCAGATTCACTTAACGGACTGCACATCACTTGAAATCAGTGATTTCACTAGGTTTTTTTTGTTGGGAAAAACCTACTTCCAGATAAGGCAATTTATTATAAAACAGCAGTGACAAATCTCCAAGTGTCCTCTGCACACAAATTTATTACCGTACTCTTAAGAGAGAAAAAAATTTCAAGGGAACTGGTAAAAATATCAGAAGAGTTTAGCTACTGAGTACTGCAAGTAACACACATCCTTATGCAGAGAGCAGTTTCGAAAAATTTAAGCTCTCCTTCCTTATGCTTAAGTAGAAAATGAGACTTATGGAAAAGTTAGATTTAGGAACCTAAGTAGAAAACATCACTTTTAGAAATTTCACCCTACAATTTTTGATTCATTGCCAAATCAATTCATACTGCAAGAAGTAAGAGCCTGCACTAGGTTACAAATTAAACCAAATAAAACCTTTCTACTAGAAGAATAAGACAGGCCATCCAATGGAGTTAGTTGTGTTAATATGACCATTTGTTTAAATTTGTTCCTGGTTAGCTGCTTTAGGCATAAAAGTCTTTTATACTGAAGAGGACAATTAGGGTTTTTCCTCATTTATTAATTGTGTCCCAAAAACCTGAACTCTGTATGAAAAAGAAAAAAAAAAGATTCAATGGCAATCAGAGTTCCAGTGTTGCTGATGTTCATTTATAATGCTATGGATGCTAAAGTAGAACTCGAGGATTTTCCTCATGGGCACATAATGTATCTTATTTCACTGACTTTATGGTACTGAAATGCACATGGAGTGCAAGCAAAGTTCTGAGACCCTCCTACAGTAAGCACCCCCAAAAAAGCCTCAAAATGACCTGTTAGCAGCCAAAGACAGAGTGGGGTAAGCCTGCTATCCCTGCTGCATCGTGCCCTATTCCCAGGGACACAGCTTTGCTGTCCACACAGAGAAAGCATTTAAGCTCTGAGTGTTCTTAAAACAGTGAGGATGATCCCAACCCTCCCTCAGAAATAAAAAACATTTCAAAATCCCACAGTGGACTGGATGTTATGTGGAGAGAAAAAAAAAAAAAAAAACATTAAAAAAAAAAATCACAGTTCACAGCACAAGGGAGAACAATGCATGGACCTTGCAGATCACAGAGGCAGCAGCACAGCTGTACCAGTAAACGGTTTCTGCTTTACCCAAAATGAGGAGCAAGGACATTTTAATTCAGACCCACTAGCAGAAAGCCTAAAGAGGTGAGAAGTCACTGGAGTTCCTTTTCATTACCTCAGACAAATTGGATTATCGACCTTATCTTCTTCCTCTCCCCTTCCCTCAACATCCCCAAGCACAAGCTCCTGGAGCATCCAGTGGCAATATTATGTGACCAGTCACCTCCCCCAGTAAGAAAAACTGATAAAGATGCTGCAACTTGGGGCATGTGCTGTAGAATATAAAATTTGGACCAAAAGAAGATGGTATGGGAAAGGAGGAAAATAAATCAAAGCTGAAACATGCTATTTTTCTGACATGAGGATGTGGTACATGAAGGAAGGAGTGAGGGGGCTACTCTGCTCATTAAAGCAGGGAGTGCATCACACTTAATTCCCACATCAAGCGTTTTATTTATTTTCTGTCAGCGATGACAAATAAATGGAAAGGCCTTCTCCTGATGTCCATGCAGACTGCAAAAACACTTCACTGGAATTATCAGTGTTTCAGAGAAAAGTTGTGTTTGACAGTATCAGATGAGCAGTACCTTGGGCTCTGTGACAGAGGTGCCATGGCCCAGAGCATTGTTGGCACCACATGCGCGAGGCAGCACTTGAGCAGATCCAAAGGATGAATGGGAAATCTTCAGCTTGGTGTATCATGGGAAGAGGTGACTGCGGGCATTAGAGGAAATGGATGCTCCAATACGTGAAGATGAGAAATGGGACACTGAGCTCATCTACTCTGGCCTCATCCATGGCCGTACCAGTATCTGTTTCACTGAACTCCCATAACATGGCAGGGAAGACAACTGCTCCTCAGGAACAGATGAATAATGGTTGGAGAAAACTGTGCCCCTTTATGTGCAGCCAAAGCCATACGGCACAGCTTCTCTCAAAGCCTGGGTCCCTGGTGTAAGGAAAGCCACACTCTCATCCCAGCATACATGCAAATTACAGCCTCTACTATGGACCACAGCATTTTGTGTGATTACGTAGAATGCTGACAGGTTTTTTGGGAAGGGAAAAGGACTTTAGTTTTTGCCAATGCAAACAACTGGCCAGACCACGCGTTGGTTTTGTGCAGTTAAAGAGGAAAGTAAAGCAGGATTCAGTTCTCAAAACATACTCAAATTGGCTCTGAGAGGTAAAGATTTACATGCCAGTTGCATTAGCTGATAAAGAATATAATCTGTTTCCACTCACTAGGGACAACCTCCCTTCCCTCCACCATTCTCCCTTGGGCTGCAAAACCAGACTACCCACAGGTCAGGGCTCATTCCAGAGCTGGGGCCAGCCCATCCCGCCCCGCTGCCAAGGAAGTGGCAATATATTTTAAAATACTGCACTTTAGAAGATAGATACCAGTATGTTAAAAATACTCCTTAAAATCAAGGATGTGGAAATCCAAGCAAACTTCCCCTTCTGTTGTGGACAGTGAAGTAGCAGCATGTATTAAAAAAAAAAAAAACAAAGGGGGGGGGGGGGGAAAAATCCCCCGCAAAATTTGCCAACTGGTTTACTGAGAGTAGAGCACTGAGCTGCACGTTAAAAGGAATGCCATTTCTATATGCTTGAAATCATCTGTATAGAGCAATACATCACAGCTCCTCTGCTCAGATGGGAAAAGAGTCAGAGCTCTACGAGGAACCGGCAGTAGCCCCAAGGAAAAAGCTCTCAGTTATGCAATTCCTACCCACAGAGGCACACACAGCCCGTCTCCCCTGCACGCAGATGAGATTTCTCTCTCTTCACTTGGAATCTGCATGTCGTCTTTAACATGAAAACGGTAGCTTGTCTGTATTTAAAAGCTGGGTTAGCTATTCAGTACCTCAAAAAATGCAGACCTGGTAATTAGGTACCTAAATCTAAATTTAGCAGGTCTAATTTAGCGGCTCAAGTTCAAATACGTGGACTCCGATGCACCTACAATACATACGCTCAGATATGTGCGAGTGCCAACGGAACCTTTCAGAGAGGCAGAAAGCTGGGGACTCAGCCTGTTACGCGCTTTGTTCTCTCTCCCCTTCCTCGTACTAGTGTGTCAAATTGTTAATCAAGATTTTGGTTCTCCAGCTAATGCTTTTCCCCTGTCATAACTGCTGTCTAAAATCCTGAGTGCATCATGAACAATACTGCAATGCTTTGCTTTATAGGTTTATGTTGTTATTATCAGTATACAACTTATATACAGGGCATTAACTATGTAATATATATTTATTTTTCCTCTGTACAGAAATTCTATTGATTTCTTTCCCATCAAGTGCACACTACTTCACTGCAAATGACCAGGTTTACAAAGGGATTACACAAAGTCTTTCTTACTCTACTTTAAAACCCCACTTTTCTTTTCATATCCCAGCAGGTATCTCACAGGCAGTGTGAGCTTCTCCCAACATTAAATAATAAAAGAGAAAGATAAAAAAACAAAATATCTTTCATTTTGTTCAAAAAATAAGAACAAACACCCACTGAGGCTCCAACAGAGAAATCTGTGCTTAACCTCAATAAGATTTAAGTGTGTATCTCAAGTTAAGCATATATTGTAGCACTTCAGGTAACTTACATGTGCTTAAATCTCATAAAAATTAAGCACAAACTTAAGTGCTTTTTTGAATCAAAGGCTCTGCCAGGTAGATCTCTGCAAGACCAGAGAGCATTGTCTTCCAGCACCATCTGTACTTTTTTCCTGTTGGAGGTAACCACCACTCCCATCTGAGGAGCAGCAGAGGCAAGTGAGTACTGGCCTCTTCGGCACCCCAGTTTGTCATTTTAGCCAAAACTCTCCTGAAATTCCCTGTTTGGAACTCAAGGCCTCATCTTTTAGGCCCTAAAGATCTGCTCAATCAGCATATGGCAAAGGTTTTGTCTGACTCTTGAATTCTCAAATCCATACGCCTACTAAGCTGGGTTTGTCTCCAACCAGTAGTAGTACTAATATTAATTAAAAAAAAAAAAAACAAAAAACAAAGATAGGAGAGGGCAAACACTGGAAGGTGCCACAAAAATGGTACCTACATGGTGAGTGTTAGCCCACAAGAGCAGTTCAGGTGAGGTTTCCCCGAGGGAGCTGTCATGCAATGAGCAGCAAGCCCACCCCAGCAATGAAATCTCTAGGAATGAGATGTCACCTTTGGGGTTTGCTAATCCCAGGTTTGCCAGGCCACTGGCATCCTGCCCCACCCCTTGCCAAGGAAGTGTGAGATCCCCAGGAAGCTGTTGGCATTGTCCACCTGTGAGCACCTCCCAGGGAAGATCATCTACGACTCACCTCAAAGGCTCAAAAACCTTGTACATGTGCACACACATGAACACACATACACACACACACACACACACACATTCGCATGCCAGAGAACAACTCTCATTATTTTGTTCCCGGTCAAGAACAGTAAAAAAAAAGGTAATTTCCAGACTTTTGTGCTGTTTTGAAGAACCAAAGGCTGGAAATCAATGTCAAGGAAGCACCATGCTTGCCAGAAACACAGCATCACCAGAATTTGGGAAGCAGAAAGAGAACCCAAGCAATGAAGCCCGCCTTTCCCCTCCCCAGCTTCCTGCTACCCCATGAACAAAAAGGGAAGAGAGAAGAGTTGTCAGGTAATATCAACATCAGATGCCACAGGCAGTCATCAGATTTTCTTTCAGCTGCTTACCAGTGTGGCTCCTTTTATGCACCATTAGCACATTGGGCCCAATGCAAACCATGCCACAGACGTCACATTTCAGTTTACCATTCGGAAGCCGGATTCCTCCCTCGCTTGATAGCTCCTGGATCTTTCTGTTATCCGCCATCTCATTACTCTCAGGGAGGGGCTCTTCCAGGCCGCTTCCTTCATCATGAGCCCTGATCTCATCTTCCTGACTCAGGGGCTTCCTGTCACATTCCTCATCACTTTGCATTTCTAGCTTTACTGAATTTGCTGAAATATAAAAACAACAAAAAAAAAAAATTAAAAATGTGTATTTTCTAAGTTCCCAATCACTAATATCATTAGAAATTATAAATTTCTACTATTATTAATATTAAAGCACAGCCTTGAAGCTCAAACCAATCAAGGGCCTCGTGGTGGTGATGGTACCACAAGTTACAACTGCTTAAATCTTCAAGGCCTTTTTTGTTTTGTTGGGTTTTTTTTAATTCTTAATTTTTATCCCTATTTTGCAGCTTAGAAACTAAGGCATGGCATGATGCAGAGACCTACCAAAAGTTGCAGAGATGCAGTAAGCTTAAGAACTGACCTCCTGCTTCTCAGCTTGAAACACAGGAGCTCCCTTCCTTTCAAGGAGCCCAAGTCACAAGAGCAGAGGACATAGCCAGAGCTGCTTCCTGCGGGTCTCTCCTGCCTCTAGCACACCCAGACACAGGGTTTCCAAAGACAGGACACTGCATTACAACAGCGTGAGGAAACAAGTACCCTTTGCAGCCAGGATTGTTCAAAACACAGGGACTTAGTGAAGCCAGGCTTGTGGGCTGTGTCAGTATTCTCCAAATCACTCTGCCTGCACAGGCAGGTTTGTGATGGAGGGGAGACCAACCTCAGGATGAATCTCCAGTGCTTTTTTGCTACCATCTTCTGATTCATGTAAATGGGACACTGCCAAGGCAAACAAAGTCTGAAGCGAGACCTACGCTGCTGGCTTATTTATATTTGCAAGTGAAATAAGTGCACTTCAAGTTCTTTCATATCTGGGTAGAGTGATGGGCTCACCACTGATTTCTGTGATCCTCAGGTCACAGGATAAACCTCTTCTAACTAACAAGAGCTTGTGGGATCAGCAAATCTTTGAAGAAAATGAATGCATCAGGCTTTTTCACATAAGGGTGTTGGTGCACAGCTGTTTTAATCACAAGACATCCTCGTTTCAGTGCCCCAATGGTTGGCTGAAACTGCCAAAAGGACTGTCCCAGAGTCACACTCTCCATCCACACCATCAGCCAGAAGGCAAGCCCACGTGCCTGCTTCCCTAAGCCTTGATCCTGCTGAGGGGTTTAAAAAGGAGGTGATTCAGCCTTCATATCTAAGCAGTCTTTGACCTCTGTACTAAGGCCATTAGCACGAGTGTTGGTGACAGCAGTGGACCTGCAGTGCACAAATGCGTGCCCTGCGCCTGGCCGGTGCCTCTGAACCTTGTCCAGGAGTAGAGCCAGAGCAGCCACCCAAGGGGCCTCTATCCAGGAACCCAACAAGAGAGTTAGGAGTCAATGTGTCTGGTTGCTGTGAGGCATCACAGATTCAAACAGCCAGCCTAGAAATGTCAGAAGAACAAACCTCACTACTGAGACTTCCTCCTTCACCCTCCTTTCTTCTCTTTCCCCAGAATTTACAGTTAAAGAAAACACAAGGTTCAGAGACTGATGCTGATGTTGCAACTCTAAATCATTGCTGTTACTCCCAGGTAAAGCATAATGAACAGGGAAAAGGCACCAGAGACCAAACAACAGTAAGATGTTGCTTTTCAGTCATCAAATTGTTGAAAAACATCTTCCACTATTCATCAAGGCACTAATGGGAGCCAAGGAATGAAAGCACTATTACGGCAAAGCAGATCCAGAGCAAGGACACAGCCAGATCAGATCACAGCACAGGCGCTGTCACTGAAACACTCTGTAACTACAAAATATTTGAGCACTTCATTTATAGAAGGGAACTGATATTTTTGTTGCCACAGAGATGCATTTATTGCTTAAAAAAAAGAAACAATGGCACAGATGGAGAGTGTGACTGTGACCTGGCCCCAGCCAGTGCTGGCCTGGGTGTAGGACTGCTGTCCCCAGCTATACCCAGTGCAGTGGGACAGCACAGTCCCCTGGGGACAACAAAGTCATAGAATCACAGAATCTCCTGGTTGGAAAAGACCTCTGAGATTGAGTCCAACCGCACCTGTCCACTACTAAACCATATCTCCAAGCACCCCATCTACCCGTCTTTTAAACACCTCCAGGGATGGTGACTCACCCACCTCCCCAGTCAGCCCCTTTCAGGGCCGGAGATCCCGTTCAGTGAAGAAACTTTTCCTGACATCCAACCTGTACCTCCCCTGGTGCAACTTGAGGCCATTGCCTCTTGTTCTGCACGAGTTACCTGGGAGAAAAAAGACACACACCCACCTCCCTGCACCCTCCTTTCAGGGAGTTGTAGAGGGCCAAGAGGTCTCCCCTCAGCCTCCTCTTCTCCGGCTAAACAACCCCAGTTCCCTCAGCCGCTCCTCATCAGGGTTGTTCTCCAGCCCCTTCACCAGCTTTGTTGCCCCTCTCTGTCCCCCTGGGGACAACTCTCTGCTCTGCAGTGCTCACCCTGGTACCAACAGCACGCACAGGGAAATACGTGGATGAAAGCAACCTCTTGCTGGCTGTGAAAAAGACGCCCTAAACTTCATGTAATTGCAAATCATCCCCCAAGAACAAGACACATTTTTCTTAGTAGCTTCTGCAAAGGCACCATGACAAGGGGAGGAAGAAGAGCAGAAACAGATCAACAGGAGGTTGTTTGCATGGAGAACACAAGGGGCCCTGCCCCACCATGGCAGCAAGAGGGGAAGCCATCCGATGCTTGTGTGGACCTCAAGGTGCGGTGGGTGGCACAGCCATCGCCAGCCTCGTGACCAGGAAGGTGCACCCACAGTGG